>NW_024340696.1:5999565-6113415 GCF_902729225.1 Pteropus medius
CTTCCTTCCCTCTTCTTTCCCTCCTTCCCTCCTCTTTCCCTCCTTTCCTCTCTCTTTCCCTCAGCAGTTTCCACCATGTGCCAGACAGACACTGTGCTAGGCTCTAGGGAAATCACAGCAAACAAGATACTGGCTCTGTCCCAGGAATGATTTTGTCATCCAGTGTGGAATATAAGAAAATAAACAGGCAATTGTGACTTAGTGTAGTGAGTAGCATAGTATCTTCTTATGATAATGATAACAATAATAGGGATTTATGTTCATTAGGTTATTCTCTCAACTATCCCTTGAGCCAGGTACTAATATTATTCCTATTTTACTGGTGAAAAGCTTGAGGTTTAGTCAATTTTGCAAGTTCATACACTTAGCAAGAGTAAAGCTGGAATTTGAATTGTAGCCTGTGAAATGTGGATCCTGGCTGTGCAGTTATAGAACTTAAGCACTAGGACATTAATTTGTTGTTATGGGAAAACATGGTGATGGGAACATGCAAACATTGTAGACTTGAAAGTTCCAGAGGGTGGTAGGGGAAGGCTTCTTTGAGGAAGGTGCAACTAATCTGAGAACTGAAGAAAGATTAATAGTGGAAAGAATAAGTCCTGAAAAATAAGATAAATTTGGGTCTGAAATCTGGCTATTCCCACTTCCTAGCTTCAGTGAAAATTTAAGTTCTCAGCCTCAATTGCCTTATCTACTAAAAAATGAGGCTGGTATTATCTTTATTTCAGCGTTGTTAGAATGAAGCAAGATAGCATATGTGAAAGTTCTAGCATAGGGCTTGGCATTAGGCACCTAGAAATGTTTTTTTTTTTTTTTTTTTTTTGTGCTGTGCCAAGCAGTAATATTCTGGATTTCGCTGTGTGTCAGGGAGCATGCGATCTGCATTAACCCCAAAGCCATGGGATAATTCAGATAGTTTAAAATGAGAGTTTAGATTATCTATTCTAATTTATATTAGTACTAATCCTAATATTTTCTTGGTTATTTTGGGTATTTCATTTATCTACTTACTTAACAACTCATTCAGCTATTACTGGATACGTTTTAAGATAAACATTCATGGAGGAAAAAAGATGTTTGGCTATTTCTCAGAAATAACAGAGCCTGAAAGGAGCATTTATCAAAACAACTCAATTAAAAAAAAATCACTGTGACTGGGTGCTGGGATTAAAAGAAGAAGACATGAATGTAAAATATCATCAGCTTGCTAATTATTTCTCAAGTTCATGACCATTTGCAACATTTTAAAAAATTGTGTACTTTATGATAGAATCACTCTGAGATATAAAAAACCCCTCTTCTCCACGTCATTTAATAAAACATTAGATATCATTGAAACAAACTGATGCAGTTGGTCTAGGACAAATGAATGTACCATTGATACCTCGAGATGAGCAATTCCAAGCAAGATTGATGATCTTTCTCATTAAACCTCTTTTCTTCTTGTGTGTCATATCTCGGTTAATGATTATGCTTTTAATTACTCAGGCTAAAAACTTTGAGTGAGGCACAATTCTAAGACAGTCCTTAAGACTCCTACCCCCTCATGTAACACTTCCTGTAGAACCTCTTGCCCTTGAGTGTGGGTAGGACCTGTGAATATGGTGGCTGTCATTCTAGTGATTAGGTTACATCATATGACTAAGGTAAAGGGATTTTGCAGATGTAATTAAGGTCTCTAATCAGTTGATTCTGAGTTGATTGAAATGAGATTTTCGTCAGTGGGCCTGGCATAACAAGATCTTTAGCCTTCCTTGAGCCCAACTTCTCCAGTTGGCTGAAATTCCCTGGCTGGCCTTGAAGAAGTAAGCTGCAGTGTTATGAGAGGAAGGAGCATGTGGCAAGAGTCTGAGAGTGCCCACTAGTAACTGAGAGGTGTTCCCTGCTGACAGCTGCCACAGAAATAAGGAATTTAGTCATATAACCTGCTGACAATCCAAATGATCTCAGAAGTACATTCTTCCTCAGTCATACCTCCAGATAAGAACGTAGCCCAACTGACACCTTGACTATAGCCTTATGAAACCTTGAGCAGAGACCCAACAAGCTACGCCCAGACCCATGACCTACAGAACTGCAATATAATAAATGTATGTTGCTTTAAGTGACTAAGCTTATATTAATTTGTTATGCAGCATAGAAAACTAATACATTAAGATCTCTTCATTCTCCCCTTTCTACAATCCTTCCCCTTCTTTGATCTCTTTACTCAGAATTATTATTTCCTCTTTTTATGTTCCTGTAGCAATTTGCTCATTATATACGTTTGGCATTTCAAACTATGTTTTGAACTTCGGCCTGCTCACACAATTGTGTTCCTCAATATATAGTAAGAAGGGATCACCTTTAGATTTGCAGTTCATTTAGCACAGAATAAATGCTCAAATATCTGTTGGATGATTAAGACTGGACTTTGGGTTGGGAGCACACAACAGAATATACAGATGTTATATTATAAAATGGTATATCTGGAATTTATATAATGTTATTAACCAATGTTACCCCAATAAATTTAATTTAAAAAATTAGTTTCATTGATCTACCTGTCAGTATTCAGAAGGATGAAGAAAATTTTTACAATGGATGATATCTATTAATGGTCAACTGGCTTTAGTAGCACCTTATTTGGGTTAAATAATTAAATATTCTACACAAGAATGCATCAAAGTAAATTATGTATGATTTACAAAGCCCAATAAAATCTATAAAGATTTGGATGGCAAATTTATTTAAATGAGCATACCTCTATCTCCATATCAATGTTTTTTGTTGTTGTTGTTGGAATAATTTCAGATCTTCATTGCTATAACAAATCTTTTTCTGTCAAGCAATTGCGTTTGTGATCCTGGAAAAAGCTGAGACATCACCTAATCTATGGATCTGGAGACTTGAATCCATGTACAGGAGTAACTCTGTCTTTCCTCTCTCTTTTCTCACCCATTTTTGGCATATACTCTTTTTGCCTGGCCTCCTCTTCCCTTCCAGTTGAGGACCATTCTTCTTGCTGGGACTGTGGACCTCAAACAGAAACTACATAGCTGTGACTTTTCTTTTTCATCTGATATCTTTACATAATAGTCTCCAAAGAGTACATGTATTCTGTTCCTCATCTTCTTCTTACAAAATGTAGCCAAAGAAGTTTTGTCTTTAGAGATATAACTTCTTTTCTTTCTGAGCACTGTCCTTTAAAATGCTATTTTTAGAGGTTTGTGATAGCCTTTGGTGTTCATTCTTAGTCATATCCTCCTTTTTTCTATCTTCTATTAATTTTAAATCTAAGCTAGCTAGACTAGTCTCTTTTGTGAATCTCTCACTTCTTAGAATTTTAGAATTCATAAAATATGTATATAATGTACATGTGCATGCATTTCTAAAAATGCTTAGTATTTACCAAACACAGCCCTAGATATTTTATATGAATTTTCTTAGTTACTTCTTTCAAATTTACCTGGTATGTAAAATTACTATTCCTGTTTTGTTTTTGTTTTTGTTTTGATGAGCTTAGAGAAGTTAAATAATTTTCCCAGGCATCTTATGCTCTTCCTCACTTTCTCACTTAGCAAAGGAGGACTGAGATTTAGAGAGGTTAAATGACTTGCTCAATGTCAAACAATTAGTAAGTGGCATACCTATGGTTCAAACCTATATTTTTCTTGAGTCTGTAGTCTGAGCTCTTACCTTCATGCTATAACTCCTTCTTTTCCTTTGAAGCTTTTGACATCTGTCTTTAAAAAATCTTTAGCACACATCAGCCTCTGCCCTATATTTTTTTCCTTATTACAAATTCCAAGATGACAGAGTAACCATTCATTTATTTCTTGCTAGAGAGAAGTTGGTCCAAAATAGCATTCTCTTTGCTGTAGCTTCTGTAATTTCAGAGATGATATTGTCAATAAAGTAAGTAAAACAATTTTAACCAGTTTACTTTGAGCCATAAAAGACTTCTAGTAGATAGCAAGAGAGTTGAGATTTCCCATCCACATATAGCTTGCCTCTGTGCCATTTTTGTCATAGAGGCAGCGTATTATTTTAGCCCATGAAAGTTCCCTGTGCAGGAAATAAGGTACACAGATATTAAATAGCAAACTTGGTATTATAATTGAGGACTTTGTTTCCAGAATAATAAAAAATCCTTAACTATGCCACATCTTTTAGAAAAAAAGCTGATGATAGTTCTGATATTTTATGTATTTTCTTTCATATTATTATTATTATTATTATTTTTTATAACTAAGCATCAACTCAACAGCTTAATCCCAATAAGCTCAACTGATGGCAATGAATCCACTATTTTTACAGGACTAATGACTTCAGTCTTGATTTGAATTGTAGTAAGCTGATGAGAAATAGATTACTTATTAATAGTATTGATACTAATCTTTCTATTCCCCACACATTTTAGAAAATAACCACAAAAGTGTAATAGAATACTCAAATAATCGAACAGACATTGCAGTAAGAGCAAAGGTGGGTACACTGCTGAAACTAAGCTGTTTTAGCCAACTAACAGGTGATGCCACCTAGGGATAGCTTAAAATGTTTGTTTGAAAGCTCATGGATGAATGTCCAAATTCAACATATAAAAGTAAGTTTAGGAGTATCAGTATGTAATTATGTAAACTCAGGGTTGCTAGTGTATTTTAGAAAGGCATTAATTATCTGTAACTTCCATCTGATTAAACAAGCTGTAGCATACTTCCATAACTTATCAATTCTGTTTCTCTCTCATTTTATCCTCATTCAAGCGGTCTTCACTATGCTTCCAGTTTCAAGTTTAAGAATTTACACTAATCTACCTTATTTATCCTTGGGCTTTCTCCCTTCATTTTATAGTTGATCCATATCTTTTCAAGAAGATAGTCACTTTGGTTGCCCTATTCTTGACATGAATTCTACAAAAAGTCAGAAATATCTATGAGTTATCGTTACTTTCTTACATTAAAATATCAAATTTACTTTTGTTATCTGTTTTAGTCAAGGTTCTTTATTTGCAACTAAGAGAAATTCACTTAAATTAGCTTAAGCAAAATAGGAATTTATTGGAAGGGAGAAGGGATGGCGTAAGAAATAAAGCTGAGTTTTTTGAGGGTCTGGAGCCAGCATATGGGAAGGTAAGAGCTAAGGCATTTCCCTCTGCCTCTATGGGGTCATGGGCTACTAACTTGGTGGTTAAGTCCACCCTCTTCCCCCATTTCTATAGGAGCCATAAGCAATAAACTGTTCTCAGAATAAATAGTTCAAAGATTCCCATGAGATGCTTTCTAATTACCCAATATTTATTGCTGTTGTAGTTAAATTTCCACGTCTTCTCCAACTCCCATCATTTACCAGGTAGGCATAGTGTCATGCACATAGAAGATGCTGAATAAATATTTGTTGAATAAGTAAATGTCGTACTTCATTTTCAGAGTGCTATCACATATTCCTTCTTGGATATGAAGGAGACATGACAATGACATGTCACTCCACTGACTGACAGGATTGATTTGAGTTATCTGACAACCTTTGTGTTTCCTGCAGACCCTAATTTTTTATTTAATGCATGAAAGTCTTAGATCAAATAACATGAGCTCATGATAATTATCTTAGAAAACCATTTGAAATCTAGTCTTGTTGATTTGAAAAAAATTTTTAATATAAATAAACAGTTTAAATTAAAGAAACTTCTAGGGATAGACGTGTGTGTGTGTGTGTGTGTGTGTGTGTGTGTGTGTGTGTGTGTGTGTGTACAAATTCCACCTCTACTTAAATGCCAAAAACTTGGTGCTTTAAGACATCTTGGTAGTGAGACTAGGTTTGTAAAAGCTGAGAAAAGAGTAGGAAATTCCATGGCAAAACTGTCCTATACCAAACCCTACCTGTCTGGGACTTCTCGCTCCCCTTATTGTTCCTGTTCAGATTTGGTCCCTGGGACCCTGGTCCTTGAACCTGCTTTTCTCTCAGCATCTTAGCAAATCCCTTCTGATTCCCAACCGAACTCTTCCTATCCCATTCTCAACAATTCCAGTTTGGTTTTCTAGAATTTACCTTTAAATATTTCTTGTCATCCTCTTATGAAAATAGTAATTGTGATCTGACTATATGACTTAGCTCCAGCTCCCACACTACAGACTAAGACTGATTCCCAGTCGCACACTTCTGTTATAGAGTCGGCCCCCTCTTGTGAGGGGACAGTATTCATTAATATGTTTGCAATCATGGGTCTTCGCATCTGCTCTAATGAAGACGTGTGTCTCATTTACTATTGTTAATATCAATGGTAGAGTTACCATAAAAATGTATTGCCAACACTACATGGAAATGTTGGGGAGAGAAGAGAAGCACTATTAATAATTACTCTGGAATAACAGGTACATATAAGATTGCCCCAGGCAAATGGGAACTATTGTCACCCTAATCATTCATTAGTGATTATCTCATTTCTCTAGGAATTTTTTTTTTCTACTGAGATTCATTTCTTTTTCTTGATGAGCTTAAATCTTGCTTTGACTTGGCTAATTTTTGAAAATGAGTGACTCAAGAAATAGATTAAAGGCCAGACTTACTAAATTGTTCTTTAAAAGCAGACAAACACCATTCTAAGACAAAAATAAGAAACATTTGACAATTTACAACCTACTTGAGAGGGACACTTTTCTTTCTACAATAAGGACTTGATTGCATTGTCAAAAGGACTTATGCACTTCTTTCTTTATTCACGAGTAATTACTAGCTTTTAACATTAGGATGGCATGAGGTCTTTAGGTTCTCTTGAGAAGCCTCTGTAACTTGGACCAGTGTGGACTATAATTTAAGGTTCCATTACAGAAAGACACATTTAAAATTGACTAAGTAATTTAGCCTCTTTTATGTAGCAATTTCTAAATTTCCAAATTTAGAAAGATAATTCTTTGTATATAAATTTATAAATGTAGACTATCTGAATTGACATTAGCTTAAACGCCATCTAACCCAGTAGTTCTCCATCACAGATACATATTTGGGGAACTGAAAAAATAGTTTTGTCTTTCCTATTTCCGGAAATTCTGATTTAAGTGCTTTGAGATGGGACCCACCTTAGGCACGTTAAAAAGAAATGCCCCAGGTGATTTTAATGAGCAGTCAGGACTGAGAACCTCTAAAGTAATTCAATTCCTTCATTTTACATCTGAGAAAATCAAGGTCCTCTTCAGCTGTCACTGTGGGTTAACAAGCCAAATATCCCTGTGAATTTCGAGATGTTTTTAAAAGGGCTCTGTGAATGTGACATCACTTTCTTTATTTAGAACCGATCATAATTTTTATGGCTTCCAACAGATGTCTTGGTTTCTTGAATTATCCTTTCACGTCATGGGGCTTCTAAGGTACTTGCTGCCAAAGGAGCCGGAAGGTATGTCTCTTTTTTCATTCTCCAGGTAGTAGAGCATATTTTAGCTTTTTATTTCTTGCCAGTACTTTTGCTTCAATTTATTCATTTATCTTTTTGTTCACTGAAGTTTGTCTTCTAACACTTTAGATTATGTGGATTATATTCCTGAGGGTCTCACAACTTCAAAAATATTTTTCTTTTGCCTTTATGCTCAACTGATAGTTGAGCTCAGGAGTCAGCAAACTATGGCCTATGGGCCAAATCTGGGTGGCTGCCTGTATTTGTAAGTAGTTTTATTGGAACGTAGTCACACTCATTCATTTACATATTGTCTATGACTGTTTTCAGCCACAATAGCAGAACCGCAGCAGAGATTGTACAACCTACATAGCAGAAGATATTTACTAGCTGGTCCTTTACTGAAAAAGTTTTCTGATTTTTTTAGCTAGTTTTAAAATCCTTGGACTGCAAGACATTTGTAGGCTCTGCTTCTTTATCTTCTAATAGTAAATGATGCTGGGGGATGTCAGAGGTTAGCTTGGTTCCCACCCACCCTTCCTTTACCCACATTAATAATGACTTGGGCTTTTTGCCTGGATGCCCAAAGAATTCTTTCATTATCTTTGAAATCTAGAAACTTCTAGTCTATATCTTGGAGTCAATTGTTTTACATTAATTTCCTTAGAACACTGTCCATTTGATTCTTTTTAATTTGTTGAATTCTATCTTGATTATATACAGAATTGAACACCTATAACAAAGTCCTCAATTATAATAAAGGATATCAGGTATGCACATTTTCATTTGACTTTGACTGGCTTCTATAGCACTGTTTTTTCATATTTATTTCTATTTGCTTACTTTTTTCAGTCCTGTCTTTTTGATACCTTACAGTATTCTCAGTAATATCTATTCATTCCTTCCCTGACTCGTGTGTTCTACTTTGAGATTGTTAAAAGTCTTATTAAATTCTTGGGGTATACAGCAACATACTTGATCATAACTTTATTTACCTCGTGGTAACATTTTTTTCCCCCTCATGTTCTTCATCTGCTATTGTTTTTTTCTATTTCTTTCCTTCTTTTTCCTATAATAATTTTATATAGTTTGCATCCTGATTCCTTTTTAATTGCTACATGTCTTTGAATGAGATAAGTTCTTTCTGGACTAGATATTTTCAAGAAGTTATGGAGACAGAACAAGGTCATATTTCTGAGCTGTAGAGAATTCTTTTCAGTTCATAGGTGAAGCAGAGATTACTGATCGCATTCTCCAATGTCCATTTATTTCTACCTCTATAATAACAGAAACCAGATTCTATTCATTGTCATTGAAACCAGCTAAAACCTTAAAATTCCCAGTTTTCTTTATAGCTGATTATGTCCATATGTCTAAACTCTAACAATAAGTAAAGCAAAAGTGTTGAGGGCTTGAAGATCTTAAAAGTGGGAGGGGAATGAGGCTTCTTTCTTATCCCTGAAGCCCTGGAATATGTTTGTAATGACTGGAGCTCCAGAAGCTCGAGGTAACCTTAAGGATGGCAGCCAGGTACAGAGGGAAGCAGAGCAGAAAGTTAGGATCCAGATGACACCATGAAGCTGCATACAACTCCTATTTTTGAAATTTCTTTAAATGAGAGAGAAATAATCATCTATCATGTTAAAATTTTTTATTTGTTCTATTATATAGCTGAGCTTAGTATTAACTGGTACAGTAATGAAGCTTCTTATAACGTAGGCTTGCATGCGTGTGGATATGTGGGTGTGTGAGAGAATTGCTTTTGCCTTTAGTTTTCACTGCTAACAAAAGGTGACAGCTGGCATTTCAAGGTCTTCTCCATCTTGTCTCATCTCACCAATAGATGCTTCCCATTAAGAGGTCATGTTTGCGTGGTTCTGCTTTCAGTCTCAGCTTCCCCACTTCTCTGAGGTGACAAATGAGGACCAAAGAAGCTTCCATCACAAGCCTGCATGTCCAATTATCATTGTTTAAACAAGGAATTAGTGGCTTTTCTCCTTAGGGTCTCCCATTTCTTAGGGGAACCAGTGCTCTGCAGGTTGTACCTGAGCTCTGCAGTTTTAGGAGGGTCCTGGCATTGTCTTCCCAACGGTGTCCCTGGATGTCTCTGCATTGAGCAGCCCCTTCCTCACATGTCATGGTTCAGATTTCCAGTTGTTTCCTAGTTTTGTCAAAGTGGAGCTCGCATTTCTGTTTTCCTTCTGTTTGTCATTGCAGGGTGACTTTGGGGAAGAGAAGGGACATAGATGTCTTTACTCCACCATCTTAAAATTGGAAGTCTCCTTGCTTTATTTTTAAAATAATGTTTTTATAAATTAGAAATGAATGTACATTCATTGTGGAAATTTAGAAAATGCAGAAAACAAAAAAAAAGAGGGAAAATTACTGATAATTTCACCAGTTAGTGGTAACTCTTGTTAACCTTTTAGAGACTATTTTCCCAAATTTTCTCTCTTTTAATCTCTATAAGCATATTAATGGGATATATATGTATATATATACACATATATCCACATGCTATTTTTAATTTATTTCTTTAACTTTTGGGGAACACGATATGCAATATCATTGAACAGTCTACCAAATTATTTATAATTGCTCTTTGGCATTTTAATATATAAATGTAACATAAGGAATTAACTAACCACCTAGTTTTGGACACTAATATTTTCCCATACACTGGTTATTTTAAATAATGTTGTAGTGCATGTTTTGTTTTTACTTGAAAAAAGAAAAAAAAAAACAGGCTAAACATGTCTTATTTGTCACATTTCCTTAATAAAATCTTTCTATGATGAAATTTCAGCTCAAGTCAGATGGTCATTCATTATGAATTAATAGCAGACTATGAGGTTCTTATTATGATTCAAAGTCAAGGAGGAAGCAGAATGGTAAATGAGAGCACTAGAGATCAGTGATGAGTTCATCCTCACCATTAGAGTTGAAGTAACTTTCTTCAATGCTGTGGCAGGCCCAGGCTGAAGCTCTGTGTATGGACAGAGGCATATGAGGCCAAAACATTCAAACACTGGGACTCCTGCCCCACTGGGGATTCCTAACACCACATGATCCAAAGGCCTCCTCAACTTCCCATGGGTTTTTTAAAATTTTTTATTTTAAACCAATTTTAAACTTAGAGAATAATTACAAAAATAATACAGCGTTTCCTTAAACCCTTCACCCCATATCCCTTAACACAAACTTCTCACATAACCATAGTACAGTGATCAAGAACAGGATATGATCATTGGTACAATATTGGCAACTAAATTGCAGACCTTATTTGAATATCACCATTTTCCCCACTAATGTCTTTGTTTGTACTAGGATTCTAAGGGCTATCACATTTTATTTAGTTGTTATTTTTCATTAATCTTTTCTAATCCATAACAGTACCTCAGTCTTTCCTTGTCTTTTCTTACGTTGACACTTTTAATAAGTACTTTTGATAAGTACTTTGTAGAATGTCACTCAATTTGGATTTTTCTGATACTTTTTCATGGTTAGATGGAAGATGTGCATTTTTGCAAGAATACTACAAAAATGCTCTTGTATCTTTCTCAATGTATCATATCAAGTGATTCCTGAGGTTGATATGTCTTTGATGGTGATATTTTTACTTTGATCACTTGGTTAAGTTGGTGTCTGACCAGTTTCTTCATTGTAAAGTTATTACCTTTCCCTTTATAATTGATATAGTATTTTGAGAGAGATACTTTTGTATTATGCAAATCATATTTCTCCTCAAACCTGTGCCTAGAAATTTTAGGATCCGTCAGGGTATCTTTCCTGCAACAATTACTGTGATGTTTGTCTATTAATGATTCTATATTTCTCTCTTCTATGGTTATCAATTGGAATCTATTGTGAAAAAGAGCTATCACATCCCCCCATTTATTATTTGATAATTTATTATATCGGTATGGGCACATGGATGTTTATTTTATTCTATGGATTAAAGTCTAATAGTGGCATTATTTATTTTTTGTTCAAGTTGTTCCAGCTTTGGCCACTGGGAGCTCCTTCAGACTGCCTTCGACATGTTTACTTCAACTTGCTCCCATCGAACTTTCAGCATTTTCTTGCTTTCTGTCACCACAGAAAGTTCCAAGGTCATCTTGTGTTTACCCTGCCCCTGCTTTCAAATCAACCACTTCTTCTAGGAGTTCCCTTCATTGGAAGATGGTACTTAGAAACCAGGAGCTGAGCACTGAGTATTTTCATGATTACTGGGCCCTCTCAGCAAGTAGAGCTAGGAAAAAAAATATATGTGTGTCTGAACCTGTGTATATACATATATCTATATTTCTGTATTTAACTGTGAATATATATATATATATATATATATATATATATATATATATATATATATATATATAAAAACTCATGAGTCTATACCAATACTTCTGATTTCAGTCCAAAATCACAGGGTTTATTCTTACATCCCCCTTTTCCTTATATATAACTTCTTTCTCCCCCAGCTCTCATTACCTACAGGTTATCTCCTTATTTGTTGACTTCTAATATGTATATATGAACAAGCACACAAAACTCTAATGCACACAAAAAAGAGGCTCTCCAACAGGAATTAAGTTTAAACCTTTGCCCCCTGTGATCAGGGCTTCCGTGACCAATAAAAATTACTCTTATTTTTATGGTGATTACAAAAATGTACATGTGCCTACCTTTTCTTGTATCATCTTCTAGTGGAGAAAGGACATATTGGTACAATTAAGAAGTCCAGGATACAGTCTCTTAACTTCTCTAGGATTCAGTTTCCTCATCTGTGAAATGCAAGTGGGGTCGTGATAACTGACTTAGAGAAATGACTGATAGGACCTTTCTAGAGGTAATCTCATAAAATTCTCAGAAAAATCTAAATTGCAAAGGGAATATATAAGGGAGCAATTATGCAAGCATCTTCAACCCAAAGATGCTTCAAAAATATTCTGAGACATCACAAAGGCAGCCAGAAAAATGAACCTTATCTCATATAATTACACACTGAACTATACATGAACTTAAAACATGCAAAAGGAATATTAAAATTTTTTTCATACATCACAAAATAAATTCCAAAGAAACTAGAGAACAATGTCTTGGCTAAAGGAGTATTTGATATTAGCTGAACTGTAAATCTTCAGGAATTTAATATTGATTACAGTTGAATACAAAGAGGGCATAAGGAATGGCAGAGGCTGCTGTCTGTCAGAAGATTGTTGGACTTGGAACCATGAGAAATAAGTGTGAGTGGGCAAGGTGCTGAAAGCATGGGACCGAAATGGACTGTCAAGAATGCATGAATAATAAATACATGAGTGCAGTGATGGAGATTGGAATATATTGCACATTTGATTGAGTGAGAAAAGTGTGTGGGGGAGGTACCTTGTTCCTATAAATGTATATAGGATTATTTTAATATCATGCATTAATAGACACTAGCCAGATTCATTAAGAGGTTGTCACCACGACTCATTAATTTTTCTTACATTTTACTTCGTATACCCACACTTCTTTTTTCATTTCCTCTGCTTTTTCTCTAGTTTAGACTCAGCATTTCATGTTTTGGTGATTGCAATAGTCTCCCAATTAGTCAACAACCAGTCTTCACCAAATCAAGTTGACTACACCTAAAACCATCAGGTCAATATTTCTAAAGCATCCCTTTAATTATGTCATTCTTCTATGACGATCCCCTTTTTCTCCTTCTCCCTACTCCCACAAAATTGCCCAGAATAGTGGGTTTCAAACAGCATTTGAAGGACCATGTATAGTATGCTTTAGAGATTGTGTTTAGTTTTATTCAGCCATTGTCTTTCCAGTGTCTAGTACAATGCCTGGGGCAGAATAAGTGTCCAGTAAATATTTGTAAAATGAATGAATGAATGGGGTGACTCATTGGTTGTTGGGAAATGGAATTTGAATAGACCAAGAGACTGGATTTTGGCCCCTTACTTCCTCTCAAATCAGCAGCTCCATGCTCGTTATGTTGGTGTTCCCAAGTTAAGTTTTGTTTGAGAAAGAGTCCTGTTGCTTTAACTGTTTGTTTGAAAGTCAGTAAAGATGTCTTATGTCTTACACCTGACATTCAAAATCCCAAATTTTCCAAAGACAATTATAATTACTTCCTAAAATGTAGAAATTATCATGTCTTTTGCTTAGCAATCCTCCCCTAAACCACATGGTTCTATAGGCTGCCATGTTTGTTATTATATGATGCTGTCCCTGAGAGATAGGTTCAGATTCAAGCCTGGCAATTAGAAGGCCTTGACATCCAGGCCAGAGTTGATTTACTTGGGGGTGGGTACCTGAACCTAGCTGGGCTCTTTCTTATCCCTTCCTGGGATTTAAAACATTTTTTATCAGAAACTAAATAATAACAATCTGTCTATTTCTGTGGCAAAAACTATGAGAAACTCTCTATGATCATGTTTCCTGATATTTGGAGAAGGTCAGTCTGATGTGGAGGAGACAAAGCAAAGGTGCAGAAAAGAGAGATGTGAGACGCTCCAATATGCTTTCAATACATTTCCATTTTTGCCAAATTAGGGTCAAGTTATATTTTTATCACTTGTCATCAGTAAAGTCCTGACTAATATCCTCCAACCAGATTGCTCTCCAGAATACCCTCTCTACGCCTTTGGCCATGAAATGCCTGTATGTTTTCTTTTCTACCCACTCATTTATGCAACATTCATTCCTAGAGTATCCACTACCTGCCAGGCAGGAATCTAAATCCTACTTTTCCCAGAGCTCCAGCTGCTGCCCCACAGCCTTTAGAGAGTTTTTCCTGATCAGTGACCCCTCAGCAAGGTCGCCTTCCTTTGAATGCCAAGAGCACTATTTTTCCTCTCACTGGACCACTGACCTCTGGCAGAGTTGTGTTTGTGACACTGTTCTATGAAATAAGGGGCCTTGATGAAAATGGGATAAGAAAATTCCCATGGGACTTGTTCCAACCTCTAAGGATGTTGCTTATTACATTTCAATGTTCTTTCTATGAGACTGTCAGGAGAAATTTCTTTCCTATCTCGGTATCAATGGCACGTGTGCTTCTGAATAACTACTTGGTTTTTATCTCATCACCCTGTGAACTCTATAACTGGATAATTTTGTCTTTTCACCCTGGTTGCTAGAGAGCTTAAGCCAAATTTGTGATATCTTTTTAGCAATTAGGTAGCATTCTATGTCGATGTCACTAACTGTTGCCTCTAGGTAATTGAGGCCGAAGACATGTTTTATTTGATTAGTTGGGGTTCTTAAAAATATAATCTGAGTGCCTTCGGGCTAGGCACAGTCTCTTGGTTGCCACAAAAACACCCACTCCCTGTTGTAAATACAAGTTGTCACTTCATATGTGTATGCTACCTTCTGGCCTCCTGAAAGTATTTGATTTTATGATTCTTCATCTGTGGTGTGCATTTAAAAATTTTTTTAAATGTTTTATTTAACCCGCTGTATACAAAATATTATCATTTCAACTTGCAATCAATGTTTTAAAAATGCTAATGAGTTTTTTTTATACTAAGTCTTTGAAGTCCACTGTCTTTTTCTTTTATTATGGTAAAATATACATGATATAAAATTCACCATTTTAACCATTTTGAAGTGTACAGTTCAGTGGCATTTTCATTCAAAGTATTGTACAACCATCACCACTATCCATCTCCAGAATGTTTTTATCTTCCCAACTGAAACTTTGGCCCCCATTAAATAATAACTCCCACTTCTCCCTTTCTTCAGCCTGTGGCAGCCATCATTTTACTTTCTGTCCCTACGAATCTGACTACTCTAGGTACCTCATATTGTAAAATCGTACAATATTTGTCCTTTAGTGTCTGGCTTATTTCACTCAGTATGATGTCCTCAAGGTTCATCCATGTTGTAGCATGTGCCAGAATTTTTTTCCTTCTTAAGGCTTAATAATATTTCATTGAATGTAATGCCACATTTTGTTTATTCATGTATGTTTTGCATTTTTATATTAGCCTTATTTCATTATTATTATGCTTGCTCTTTATAGATAAACTGCTTTTAATCCTTTTGTGATCAGGGTACAACATAAAT
The DNA here is from genome assembly GCF_902729225.1 of Pteropus medius. Classification (NCBI taxonomy): domain Eukaryota; kingdom Metazoa; phylum Chordata; class Mammalia; order Chiroptera; family Pteropodidae; genus Pteropus; species Pteropus medius. The sequence continues at coordinate 6,014,999 of NW_024340696.1, forward strand.
AAGTACATTCACATTTTATACCCTCAGCAAGACCAGAAGCTCCTTAAAGACACTGCCCAGCCCAAACTTGGCAGAAAGGAGACGCTCACCACATGTATTTTAGACACAAGTCACACTGGCATCTATTCTGGGGGTGAGTGAGTATGGAGGGTGAGTGATGTGGGACATAAAAGCTGGGTCAACCTCTGGCAGTCTGGTCTATGTGTTTTATGATTCTGCATTCAGTCTGCTTCTTCCAGCTTTTCATGATAATTTTAGTAGTAGTGTCGTCAGCATATACTACCTTAAAAACATGGAATTGGGCACCCCTAAGGAAGGCGCACAGGCTGAGAAATTGCTCTTTCCGTTCTCCTCTCCTTTGCAGTCCGGCCTCACTGATGTAGCTTGGTGGGGACAACCCGGTGAGATCAGAGGAGACTAAAGTGTAAGTAAGGCTGCTTTAACGCTCAAACATTTCCTGATATTCAAATTTACTGCGGAATGCTTTTAAACTTTTACAAATAAAGATACCATTCAGTGATTTTAGGGAAAACCTGTAAACACCACCTAAAAAGAGAAGCTTTGCAAAAAACCTATAGAGAAAGCCAGGCTGTCCCAGGAGGCAAGGTTATATGAGGTTGATGACTTCTCCATGGTATAATTAAAGGGTGGCATAAGTCCCCATGACCCCAGCAGGCTTGGGGACTTCTGCATGCATTCTTTCTTTTGAGGGTGTTAACTCCATAAGGCTCTTGTGAAAATATTGCCTGGAAGGAGTGAGGCAGGGACAGGGCGGCACATCAGTGCAGATCCCATTAGAATCCCTTAGAATCTGGAAGAATTGCGGGTAGGGTAGAGGCATCTAATCCAACCAGTGGAAGCCAAAGGGACCCTTGCCCAGTCTGTCTTTGACCGAGCCTGGGCAGGAGCTGCTGTAGAGGTGGCGGCTCACCATCCACCCATGCCTCCCCTTCTCTGCACAACCCACTCTGGGTTTAGCAGCCTTGTCGTTAGAAGGGCCTTTATTTTATTGAGACCAAAAACCATTATTCTCTATAATTATTACCCTTGGTTCATGATTTGCCTTAACATACATACGTCTAATCTTAAATGTAAGAATTAGCTCCTGAGGTACCTGAAAACCAGATTGGTTGATTTATTGACACGTGCATAGAATGATGATGTTATTCAAGAAGCAAGTCTAAATGAGACTCAGTGGGGGTGAGGTGGAGTAGTGGAGGATGCCAGCTGCTTCAGCAGGAGTGCTGAGTGCCATGCAAGCAGCATAGGGATTTGAACCCGATTGATGACATTTCAGAAAAGAGTCCAATGGACCATCCCTGCTTTTCCTGGGTCCCTCCTACCCTGGTACTCTGGGTGCTAGAATTCACTGAATGATGGGCTAGAAGTTAGGAAACCTCAGATTTGGTCCCAGCTTATTTTTACTTAGGATCATTTAAACTCTTCATACCTTAGTTTTCTCATCTGTAAAATTGGGTTAATAATGCCCATCCTTTTTACTTCCTAGGGCTGTGATAAGGAGCAAATGGGACAATGCACATGAATTCTAGTAAAGATAAAAGGCTTTAAGGCATCTATGTCAGGTAACATAACCTGACTCTTTCTATTTTACTTTTCTGCCTTTAGTTTTCTTTGCATTATGTAAAAACTTATTTATAATCTTTTGTATAATATTAAATTATTTATATATTTTGATACCTCATATCTTTTTTGTAATATGGTGTGGGATAATTATAAACATACAAAATTAAGTATTTAATGGATTGTTAGCACTACTATTTTCTTAGGGAAATATATGGAATGTATTCTATAGGGAATATATAATACAGAGAATATATTATGCATAGACTAAATTATACATAGAATATATTATAGAGAGAATATAATGGAGAGAACATATTATAGAGAGACTATATTATAGAATATGTTATATTAAAGGTATAGGTTTTTGCATAAACACTTTTAAGAGTGCTGCTTTCTCTGCTAAATGGGAAAGTCCTTTACTTTGAAATGTGTGCCAGTTCTATAAAAAGGGAAACTCACCAGGAGCTGCTGCAGAGTGATATTTACAGGATGCAGGTTCTTGCCCATTTCGGCACTAGGAAATTCATTGCTTTGCTTCTGAGGTGAGGCCTGTCAATGTGGGGGTGCAGCCCAATGTGTGGCCTTTTATTTTTCTATTTTAAAACTGCCATCTGTAGAGTCCTTTGCAAACCTGATTTGTAGCTTTCGTTCCTAACAATAACTGTGTAAGGTGGGCTAGGCCTGCTCGTGTACTACAGATGGTTAAATGGGACCCTGGGAGACTGTCATGGGAAACACAGGCTAAAAGCAGGGTCCACCAAGTGTCTGGGTCCACATACTTGTTTAAACTCTCTGAACTCCAGTTTCCTCATCTATAAAGTGGGGAAAATAAAAGCAGCTACAAAACAGAGTTGTAATAATAATAATAATAACAACAAATAATAATAATAAAATACAGTTCAAAAAACTGTATAGCCACTTGACAGATATTATTATTGTTAAAGAAACTTCTCCACCCATACCCTTTTATCTGAATAAAGCTGCAACCCAAGCTTTGCTCAAAAGAGAATATTTTGTGTTGTAGGAAAAGGGGAATTAAAATAAAAATTTTCCCTATAACACTGGGAGTCTTTTTTCTGAACTTAGAAATGAAATATTCTTATGGACTTAGCTGTTAAATGAAAACACAATTATGTCAACCAAACCAAAAGTGGATATGTCTTCTGGTGTCTGACTTAAAAAAGCTGTGAGGACTAAGCCACCTAGTTGTTATTCGAATCAGGATGTGAGGCCCAGCTTGTGAACCATGATTCATGTGTAGGCTCTGAAGCCAGCAGTTGGTAAGCTGAGCTTCAACAAGAACTTTATCAAGGAAAACTGCTCCTTCCCGCAACCTCCACCCACATAGGGATATGCACCTTGGGCTTAGTTCTTGCCCTTTTTATGCACATTGTAACATTTATAATTTTACTCAAGTCCTGCTTCAACTCACAAAGACTCTCTTTATAGGAAATATAAGAGAAAGGCCAGAGCATTACTTAAGGGGTGCAACCAAATGCATCCACCCATAAGTGTCACTCTCACTGCTGTGCCACGGTTCCTGGAATTACACCAGAGATCCAGACTTTTGGGTTCACCAGTATTGTATTTCTTAAGACTCTGAGAGAAGTGCAAATATTATTCACTGTTCACAATAAAAAATATTGTAATGCCTATTTGCATGTGTATCTAGCACACCCTATTCCAAGGCCTCCATGAACTCTGCCCCACTTACCTCTCCTACCTCTTCCTGTCTCACTCTGCTCAAGCTCACTCTGCTCCAGCCTTCAAGGCTTTCCTGTTCATTGGACAAGCAAAGCTTGCCTTGCCTCAGGATATTTGCACTTGCTATTACTTCTGCTTAAAACATTCTTTGCATGGCTGCCTCCTTCCATTTTACAGGTCTCAGCCAAATTGCCAGCTTCTTAGCGAAGCATTTCCTTATTACTACCCTGAAGTAGCACACCTCGCTGAAGTTTTTTCTGTAACACTCCTGTTGTATTGCCTTCATAGCACTTACCACTGTGTCTCAATGATTTTAGCTTATGGAGGTGACTGAGTAACAACATGGAGAGGTCAATGCTATTGAAATAAGAATGTACTTACATTTTCTGTGAGAAGGGGGAACACCATCCCACATAGAGTCATAGGTGAAGCATTCATTTTTGGTCAAGAGTTCAGAAGCAAGAGTGAGGGGAAAGCCCAGGCCAGAGCCTTTATTGAGGTTTCTTTGGGAAGGGCAAGGCAGAGCAGAGCAAATAGCTTAGGATTGTCTAGTTTGAATAATTCTGGTGGACTTTGGGCTATACGAGTGGTCTCTAGTTGCCTGGTACCTGGCCTTGGGATGATTTAGGACAGGAGAAATATTGAGATGGTGTGTTAGAGTTGGATAAGGGGGATAGCAGGGCGAGTATAGACTCAAGATTGGTTTGTTTGCATATGAAAGGCGTGCTCCAGGTTGAGCCCTTTGCTATCCCTAAGAATCGGTTAGCCCTTCCAAGGGCAGTTGAAGTTAAAACATCATATGATTACGTACTAATTTCTAGTTATGAATAAATATGTCACGAGATGTAATGTGCAGCACGGTGACTGCCACAGTTAACAATACTATATTGCATATTTGAAAGTTGCTAAGAGAGTCGAGCTTCATATTCTCATCACAACAAAGATGTGTAACTACGTATGGTGATGGATATTAACTAGACTTGTGGTGATCATTTTGCAATACAGTTAATACTTGAACAATGCAGGGGTTAGTGGTATCATGCCCCTGTTCAGTTGAAAATTCATTTATAACTTTTGACTCCTCCAAAACTTAACTACTAATAGCCTACTGTTGACTGCGCCAATAACATAAACAGTTGATTAACACATATATTGTATATTATAGGTATTATATACAGTATTCTTATAATAGAGTAAGCTAGACATATGAAAATTATAAGGAAGAGAAAATATGTTTACTGTATTCATTTAAAAATCTGCATATAAATGGACCTGTGTAGAAGTTGAACCCATGCCAGTTCAAACCCATATTGTTCAAAGGTCAACTATATATACAAATATCAAATCATTACATTATACACCTGAAACTAATACAATATTAATGTCAAATATGCCACAATAAAAATAATTTTTTTAAATAAAAAATTTATGAGACAGAAAATTAAAAAAACATGATTAATATATACCACCTGAAATAATCTCATTCATTTATATATATATGTGTGTGTGTATATATATACACAATGAATCTCATTCATTTATATATATGTGTGTGTGTGTATATATATACACACACATATATACACACACATATATACATATATGTATATATATGTATGTATGTATATATGTATATATATACACATGTATATGTATATATGTATATATGTATGTATGTATATATATGTATATATGTATGTGTATATATATACATATATATATGTATATATATATTTGCTTACTACAGTAGAAAATAAGTTAACCCCATGAAGGTAGGAATGTTGTCCTTATTGTTCTTTACTGCATTGCCACTGCCTGGCATATAGTAAGTGTTCAATAAATGTTTTTGCACAAATGAACACATATGAGTTTCTAGAATCGAGAACTGTGTGGTTTGCATATTTACATTTCCCTATCCCACCTTCTTATACTTCCAAGCACAGTGCAGAGCAATAGTACCTATTATAAATAAAAAGAGTTGTTGAATAAAATTGAACTAAGAATGGTAATTTACCATTTTAATTTGTGTAGTTTCAAATAGGGGTAGCAAATTTATTCATTTCTCATAGGGAAGGTAGATGGAATAGCACAAAAAGAAATCATGAATTTTAGTGGGAAGAGATAAGATAAAATAGGATCAAGATATATGCCCCTTTCAGTTGGATTAGCATAGCATCTTTAAATATCAGTAATGACTCTCCCTCCCTCTGAATACAGAATATCTCTGCATTCAGGAGATATTTAAATTATCTTTTAAAATATGAATGCAACACACCAAGATGTTAAAGAGCATTTATTTCTAGGCAGCAGGTTATGAGTATCTTTCTAGTTTTCTGCATTTTCCACATTTTCTACAACAAACATGCATGATTTTTTAAATAAGAAAAAAACACAAAGAAATTAACATTTTGGTTATATTTTATTCTGGCTTCTACACTAGTTCTATTAATTTGTTGGCATAGATTAATAGAACTAACAAAAGAGCCTAAATTCTGCAGTCTTTCTAGATCCGTCTTTATTTATTAATGTCTCAGAATAAATGTGAATTCCTAAATTATCCTTCATGAAATCTATTCAGAGTTTCAATATTACCTTCAGTTAACGAGAGCATAGCACGTTACCATGTCATGCAAGAACAGAAAATAGCCTGGTAAATTCTCCATGTCCCTCTACTGATGTCAGCCCTGCCAACGTTCCTTACTGACGTCCCCAAAACTGACATTACCCTTTCATTGATGTCACTGAATCAGGAAGCTGAAAAGCTGTTGCAAAGTGACTGTTTCTATTGCAAAGGTTTAAAACTTTAGAGATTGAAAGGTTAAAGTTAAAAATATGTATTTTAATTTGAACAACAGATGGCCTTGGAGTGACTACAAGGCTGAATTAACTCTCGAGGCTCTATGACTGTTTGTGGAAGGAAAAAAAAAAAAGACAACCAAAACCCTTAAAAAGCCCACACTGGAACACATAGCTCAAGTGCTGGTGACATCAGCAGAATCTCTCTGTTGAATTAGAGTCCCGAATTTGGCTTCAGAGCCATCTGTTAGCCTCCAGATAGAATAATCTTCTATGAAATTATACTGCATAGTTTCACTAATGAACCTTTTCAATTGTCAGGGCCTCAGCCTCACAGCTGTCTCACCTCCTGCGGCCACCCTGGTTCCCTGAGCCCATGAGATACACAAAAGAATCAACTTGCTAAAGTCCACCACGGAGCTATAGTTTGGAAAGATGTGTCCTGTCTTAGATGGAGTTCTAGGGAAGCAGACTTTGAGATGATGGGGAGGTGCATGGAGTTTTATTAGGACATACCCTTGTAGGGAAATGAGGAAGACAGCGTGGGGTAGAGGGGAAAGCTGACCCATCAGCTGGTGCCTCAGCCTCAGCCATCCTATGAGCGGCTCTATTGCTGAGAAAGCGCTTCAGAGTTGTCTCAAATTGAGTCACAGGAGCCAGGTCCTTGTATCCTCACGCCAACTGTCAATGGACACAGGCTGTTCCCTGAGAGCATCACCTTGGATAATATAGCTCCCCATGGCTGAGACCATTTCCAGTGAGGGACTCAGCCAATATTCCCAATAACTGAGGGAAGAGCACTTTGGCCTTGATAAGGAGATCTGAATACAGCACTGTAGTCTCAACTCCACCCAGATCCCTCAGTGATTGTGACATAGGCACCGCTGGAACAACTTGTACCTCTTAATCTCCTGACTTCCCTCACAGGCTTGGCCACACTTCTATCCAGGACCAGGATATCTGAGAGGAAAACCTCAGTTACTTGGAACATTTAGATATTCATTCAATTATTCTTTGAACACTACCAACCACATGCTGAGGATCAGTCCTCTCTTTCAGGGAATTAAGGGAGGGGGCTAAGAAGTGTTGCAGGAAGAAGGAACGCCATGTGTGGAGGCCTGCAAGCAAAGGAGAGTATTGATGAATTCAGAGAACTGAAATCAGAGCTCAAGAAAAATGGTGAGAGAAGAGCTGGAGATTGTGAAGGTTGCTGTCTCTCATACTACAGATCTTTGGGATTTGTCTTGACGTCCATCATTCCATCATTCTTTCACTGCTTGGGCAAAACACTTTGGTGTCATCCTTGACTCATCTCTTTCACTCAGATTACACATCCAATCTGTCATCAAATCCTGTTTGCTTTTACATATATATTTTCCAACCACTTCTCATCAGTCCCATTGCCTGCACTCTGGTCCAAGCTTCATCATTTTTTGCCTAGATTATTGAGCTAGCTTCCTAATTGGTGTCTCTGCTTTTGCCTTTGCCCTTTGGTAGTCTGTTCTCAGTAAGCAGCCAGAGTGATCTTATAAATACATCAATTCAGATTATCTAATGCAGAGTAAAAGCCAAAGTTCCTATAACTGTCAAGACCCTACTTACCTGATTTATTTCCCCCCACCATCCCCGCTCTGACTGCCTCCTCCTCTCCCACTCTGCTCCACTGGTCTTACTGATCTTCAAAAAAGCCAGACGTGCTCCTACTTTGGGATATTTACTTTTCCTTCTTCCTAGGATGATGCTACCTAAACATCAAAAGAGCTAGCTAGCCCCTTCATTTCCATATCTTTACTCAAAAGTCACTTTCCTAGTAAAGCTTTTCCTGGCTACTCTATCATAAGTTTTAGTATCTGACAGATGGTATGTACCTTAACAATTATTGAGTAAATGGATATGCTTTGGAATATTTTTCTAGATAGTTAACTTGCAGATAGCAAGTCTGTCTTACTAGGAAGTAAATCTTTTTATTTTAAATTTTGAGCGTGTTTAGTGGACAGCTTTTTAAAACCTATCACGCCATTATCTGCAGTTTTGAATAAGCACAATTAGTTTTGTGTGCTGAAGCAGGGATGCTTTTAGAAGCTCTTGAGGTATTGGCCCCAGTGCTAAATAGTCTCTGCTTACTGTGTCTTGTGTCTGCGTGTTATAGTTTTCTTCCTGTTTTGTCACTTGACTAGTAGGCTTTCAGCTGTAAGTATGCCTAAGACTTCTCCAACATATCAAACTAGGCAAGAACCAAAGACATTGGCCTAGCATATTACAATAACTGGAGAGTCAAGATTCCTTGGTCAGCTAAAAAGTGTAGAGCAATGGTCCCCAACCTTTTTGGCACCAGAGACCAGTGCTCCTATGAGAATCTAACGCCTGAAGATCTGAGGTGGAAATGAGGCGGTGATGCTAGCTCTGGGGAGCAGCTGCAAATACAAATGAAGCTTTGCTTGCTCACCCACCACTTACCTCCTGCTGTGCAGCCTGGTTCCTAATAGGCCACTGACCGGTACTGGTCTACTGCCCGGGGGTTCCTCTGGCGTAGAGGACTGGGAATGAGAGAACCTAGATTCTAGCGTAGCCACTAATAAGCTCAGTGATGTAGGGAAGGGAGAGAATGGATCATTATGGAGCTGTTATTTTATTTGATTCACATAGTAACTGGGTGATATTTATATCATTTCCATTTTACAGATAAAGAAACTAGACGATGGAAAATTAATCTGTTCAAGATCAGATGGCTTGCCAATAATAGACTCAAGATTGATTCTAGGTTCTCTGACTCCAAATATTATGCTCTCTTTACCATACTGAGGTAGATCACTATTTATTTCTTCATAAGAAATGTCAAACCCATCAAATCAGAGTAACTATAATCAAAAATAGTCTCGTAGACCATAGGTTGATTTCCTGCAAGAATAGTGGTTAAGAGAAGGGATAAATGTTAAGCAGATGCAGATTAATTTCTGGCTTCTACAAGTCATTTAAACTCTCTAAGCCTCAGTTCTCTCTTTCGTGAAATGAGGACAATAATAATAATACCCAGATCGAAGGGCTTTTGTGAGTTCTTCTAGAATAATATATGTAAAGCATTTACATTAATTAGTACCTGGTATATAATAAGCACAGTAAATGATTGCTTTATTATTATTATTACTACCAAAGTATGTGAGTTTTCCCCTTGACACCAGGCACCATTCGGGGAGCTTTGGGGCCATTTGTATAGACATCAAAGACAAGGGTAGAGAGTGGAACATAAGTCAGCTGTGCAGCACTAGAGTTAACAGAAAAGCAGTGTCATCCTGGCATGGCTATAAACATGTACAGAATATCAAAACGTGGGGAGAAGCTAGCCATCCTACAACAGCAGGGATGAAGTGCTAGAGTCCACTGGCTTGGGCATTTTGCTGCTTTCACCGGAAAGCTCCGAGCCTGGGTTGCCACCAGAGCAGGTCTGAGCAGTCTCTCTTTTAGGCAGAACATTATGTAGATTGTATTACATGGCTGTAAATTGATCAGTGCATATTTATGTGCAGTCAAGCATCTGAGTTCAAACAATTGGAATGTTTAAATAAAATTAGCAACTTGTCCCCTTTCTACAGTTTTCTCTCTGCAGGATTCCATTCAGAATCCTTCTGAGAAAAATGTCTTAGAGAAGTAGTAGGATTCTAGGATGCCCTGAAACTTCATTCCTAAGGAAGACGCAGCTAAAAAAGACCTCCATATCTGCTGCCCAAAAATATGCCAGAGAAAGCCCAAAATCAGGGTAATGGTAATGCAGACAGGAAGTTTAATAGGATGAGTATGTGTTCTTGAATGGTAAACCTTGCAATGGGTGCACATTCAATTCACCCATGGATTGAGAATCAAAATCTGCCTCCAAAGGCTCAAGTGTGCCGGTTGGCCATAAGTCCAATAACATGAGGCAGAACTTCGCAATTATATAATGGTTAAGGGATTGGAATAAAGATTATGGAATCACACAGACCTGACTTTCAAATCTCAGTTCCTTTACTTACTTATTTTAAGAACTTGGTGAGGTGACTTAACATCTCAAACATTAGTTTCCTCTTCTTTAAAATGGGATAATAACACCTACTTGTGGCAAATGGACCCAAGCCTATCTGCTTACTCATAAATATTAGATCTGCAAAAAATTATTGTTATTAGGTTCTTTTTGGAAGAGAATAGGTAGCCTGTAACAGTTACAGGTAGATGAAGGCTATAGATTTCCTCTTCCAAAATCTCTCTATCAGGTGCTATTTTATAATGAAAGCAAGTATCAGGCCAAGTTCTCAAATTCTGCTGCAGGTAAGTAGGCACAAAACAGTCATACAACTCATTCTGAAGGTATGACAAAGTCTCTGTGATTCTCTTTAGGCGACTGTCACAATTTTTAGAGGTACAGACAGGAAGTTTAAATTTCTAGTAGGAGCCAGTTAACACAATCCTTTCTTTAGAACCCTAAACTAGGGATTCCTTTTTGAAGCAATTAGGCTATGGGGTGACTAGATTTTTATATTCTATTTTAGTAATGGTGTGAGAGTGTACCTGTACAATACTTTTAGCCAATCCAGCACCTGGAACTCTCCTCATTTCACCAGTGAAAAATGATTTCTAACATTCATTATGCTAGTTAATAAACCTTTGGTGTTGACCAGAGATCATGATCGCTAAAGGACTAAAGTAGTTTTGTAGTAACTGTCTCTGAAGTATGTAATTCTAACGGGGTCTTTCAAAGGCTAATTAGTTATCCTTAGAATTGTTTTCCTGATTAGAATATTAATTAATGTAAACTAATTGGATATTAATTAATTGAATATTAAATAATTGTGCCAAAGTGGTTTTAATTAGAGAAATTAAGTAGGATAATTAACTAAGGTGTAGTGTGAAATACACACACATGTGATCTATTCTGATATCTTTCAAAGTTAAAGACAACATAGAATATCTCATAGAATTAATTTATGCATGTTAGGGACTTCATGCCCACAACATACTAAATGGCAGCCATTAACGTTAGATAAATTTGTATTTTTAATACGAACATTAACAGAGTTTGGGCCAGTTAAGGGCATCCATTTTGGTGGTTGGCTAAGAGTGGTAGAACAAATCCAGTGGAGAGTGACAGCCTGTCTGGAATTGTGGAATAAATGATACCCCCTTGGTAGCCACCAGAAATGCACTGATTGTAGGGGAGTTTTCCGGGGGATTGAAATACTTGTGTGAGCAGGTAAGGGTGGGTATAGCAAGCTTTAGATACTAATGTTAATGTGATATTATTAGATGTCACTAGATAGTAAACTCTATAAGGACAGGAAATTCTTCCACTTACCCCCCTGCTATATCTCAGTGTTTAGAACAGTGTCTGGTATATTGTAGCTGCTCAGTCAATAGTGTAAGTGGATAAATAAAATAATTTTAAAACTCCATTCTGGTTCTCTTGAGGATGTTCAGAGCCTAGTGCTATGCTAAGCATAAAGTAGATGCTTAATAAATGTTTACTAATTAAAATGAAAGAAAGAATGAATAATCAGTTGAATGAACAAATGGAAGAATTTCCTAAAGGGTATTGGCAAACCAGATGAGAACAATGCTTCATGGAAATCCAGCTATACTCTATTTAAAGCAACTGCATTGACAGTACTTTGGATAAGATGGTATGACTATAGTGGCATTATAACCAAATCAATGTCCCTGCCTGAAGAATACCGGTGGACAGATTCATACTGACCTGAATGAAGGGCTCTTGTGTAGTTGTTGGAAGGCTCTCTTCCAAGCTTGTCATGATTTTTGTTTAGAGGTTGTCATTTTCCTTTCTTTATGGTATTTTTCGATGAACAGAAGTTCTACATTTTAATGATCAAATTTATCAAATTTTTTTTTTTTTGCTTTACACATTTTGTATTTGTTTAAGAAATCCTTTACTGCTTTTCCAACTTTAAAAATATATCCTTCTATATTTTTTACTAAAGCTTTAATAATTTTGCCATTCTCAAATGTCATTAATCCACTGAGAATTGATGTTTTGTGTATGGTGTGAGGTAGGAATACAATTTCATTTTTTCTTCCATATCATTATTACTCTCCCAATCATGACTTAAACAATTTTATTAAGTAGTCCGATAATTGCCTTTCATCATTTCGAACTAAATTTTTGACTAGAGTTTTTTATGGGGGCAGGGGGACAGTTGCATGTTGCATAAGTAATGTTAATTTCATCTCCCCCAACTAATGTGAGTGGGAGCTTGTGGTTAGGAATTTGGAGTGAGGTGTCCTAATCTCTCCCTACTCCCCTTACCAGTTCCATTTAGAGTCAAGTCTGAGACAGGCCAACACTTTCTTTTTGTCTCAAGTTTATTTCTCATCTAATGAGGATGTCAGCATTTGATGTGTGAGGTCCCTTCTTGATTCTAGAATTTTTATTTTCTCATTCTGCTTTGTCTTTTTCCAACTTTGCACCTCTTGTGTGTCCCAGTAAAACCAAGGTTTTGGGCTATAAGAATAGCAATTTTAGTACTAGACGATGATGATTATTTTTTTATTGTTGATTCTGGCCTCTTGGATTTTGAAAATTCCCTTTAATTTCCTGACAGATCATCCATGCATTAAAATATATTTTAACAATTTAATTCAAACTTTTAGGTATTCTGTACCATGAAGGAGACTCTAAGGCCTAGTCTTTCCTGTTGAAATAGAAGTCTATGGTTTTTTGTATTTAAATCTTTGATCCATGTGGAATTAATTTTTAAATATTAAAGGGTGTGCTAGGGATCCTGCTTTATTTTTTCTAAAGTCTTCAGTTAACCAAATTATTTATTGAATAATTTACAAGGTGACAGTCATACTCAACATTTTATAGGGAAAAGAACATTAATACAAATATTAATAAGACATAGTCCTTGTCTTGGAAGATCTCACACCTAAAGATCTCACATTAAACAAATGACTCCTATATTACCATTTGCCAATCTGCATTGGATATGATCACCTTTTTGTATCACCAGGACCATTTGAGCTAGCAATACCTCCATCCCTTTGTAGCTCAAGATATTTACATACATACATATACTACTGAGAGTATAGTGAAGGATACATTAACAATTTTTTTCATGTTCATTGTTGTATTCTTATACATGGTAGGAAAAGTTGTACTAAATTTAAATCATATTTTAAATTTCCTTGGCAAGTTCTATATTTAAAGGGATTTACTTTGAATTATTTTCAAAATCATTTCAAAGAGTGCATGATGACACCCTAATTTTTCTGTGATGCAAATACAAGTTTTCATTTACTAGGTTTCTTAATGTAAGATATACTTGCATAATTCAGGTTCTTTTCTAAAAGAGGAGAAAAATATAAGGAAACTAGCATTTTAAAAGCAAATTGATGTGTGTTTTTAAAAATGCAATTGTTGGAATACAGACTTAAAGACATTTCTTAAGAATCATTTACATAAATTGAATTTGCTTGCCTCTACACGCAAGGCAACATTTTGGGTGATTTTTTTTTCAAAAGCTAATTTTTAAGCTTTGTAGGGTGAGTGCCAAATGGTATTTTAAAAACATACATTTAAAAAAAGAAGAACGTGCAGTTTTGCCTGGAGTGCAGATGGAGCCTGTGTCAATTGAAGGCATTTTGCCTAAGGACACAGAGAAAATCACTCTTTCATAAAGACCATCAACTCCATTTTTATGTTTCTATTCATCTTTATTTGTGGAAGGTGGAAAGGAATTAAATAGACTTAAAGGATCAGTTATTTCAACAATCTCAAAGCTCAAATTTTATATCAATTATGCTGCAAAAATTATTGACCTTCAAATTTAGTAATGAAGGGATATGGTAATTGTTGGTTATTTCTTATTACTTCTCTTATTGATTTATTTCTATTGTTTACAGATAGGGTCTAATTCTATTTCATATCTATATCTAATATATATCTCCTATAGCTCCTAGCCTTGATCCCTACAGCACATGGTATATTAATAATTTAAAATTGATAATAGTAATTCTCATTATCAAGTGTTACCCTATGCCAGGCATTGTACTAAAGAATATAGAGGCATCATTTCATTTAAACTACAAAACAGAAATGAGGAACCAGATAATGTTGGAGAGATAAGAAGCAGAGACAGGATCTGAGCATGGACTTTGATTTTAAATTCTTTCCCTTTACCATTTTGAGGATATTCTTTGTAAAAACATGTATGAGAAACTGCTAGTAAGAAGATGGTGTAAGGCTTAATTTTTGACATAGAAATAAATATGGCTATTACATATTGCTATGTGCAAAACTGGTTATAAGACAGTGTGTGCTTAGGATCTCATTTTAATAAATTTGTTTAATAAATTTATCTTTATTAAAGATAAATTTGTGCATGTGTAAAAATGACTGGATAGACCCCTAAATGTTAATGACAGTTACCAGTGATTTTAGAAATATTCTTTCAATTTTTGAATGTCATTTTTCAGTCATGGTTCTTTATTGCAAGTAAAAACTCCAGAAAAATAAAAAGCAGCAGCACATAAGTGGGATTTTTGGTTTTAATATCATATGCTACTGTATCACATATAGATTATAATCTATGTTTTATTATAAAGCCAATTCTCATATGATCATATATTGAGATAAAATTAATCCTACCTGGCAATAATTTCTCATTAATTTTCTATTTTTAAAAAATGAACTCATTTTTGTCTGCCTTTCCTGTTTTATTTAGCCTTATTGTGGTGGTGTCGAGCTACAGCAATCCCTGCACAAATAGGACTTTATTGGCTCACATGACTGGAGTATAGAGGTTCTAATGTCATCAAGACTGGACCCCCTTCTCTGTGATTCATTTGCCTCTGCTCTCCTCCCTGTGACAGGCTTGTTCTGATTCTGATTCCTTATCCTTATATAAAAAGGCTATAACTATTATAGGCTCCACATCCTTATCCTGCTCTCTTCAGAGGAAGAAAGACCATCACCTCTGATAGCTCCTAGAGAACCATAAAGAAGCTTCTTTCCCAGAGAAGCTCCAGCAAATATCTCTTTGTTTCTTATTGGACCAAGTAGATTTACCTGTATATTCCTGACCCAATTACTAAAACCAGTTCTCCAAAGGCAAATTTAGATGCTGTTAGTGGGAGATGAAGAAAATTGAGGCTGGAGAAGCCACATTCATTAACTCATTCTTGTTGGCTTTCAGATTCTGGCTCTTTGTAACCACTTCCCCTCAACTTCTCCCTCCCCCAAAACACATTCTTAACCTTCTCTTCATTGTTTCAATGGCTTTATTCCACTTATCTATTTAACAATTTTTCTCATTAAAGTTTTTATCCTCACATTAAGAGCTTGACGTTGGCCACAACAGCAAATTCAAACTCTAATATCTCTTTAAATTTTTCTCTCCTTACTATTCATTACCTCTTGATTGATCATCCTAAATGAAGTTCTCATTTTGCTCCCTCCTGCTGAAAATCTTCAACGGTTCCTTGTATAACAGGTAAAGTTCATTCACCTTATCCTGTAATTTGAAAATGTCAATAATCTGGCCTTATTTACAATTTAACTGTTTCTCTTGATCTTCCCCTTAACTATTCCAAAAAGCCATATTCTTTCTAACCTCCGTGACTCTGAAAACACTTTCCTTCCTTCTGGAAATCCTTCTTTCTATAGATCTGGGTAACTAAGTAACATTCCATACAATGTACTTCTGCGTACTCATGCCTTTCTGCATAATATAACTGTTTATTAAACACAAACAAGAGCAATATTTATATAAGTGATAATGCATCAATTAATTTATTTATTGATCATGCTGTATAAGGTCCTGCACAAGCAAGTGTCCACCTGCCTCCCAGCTTCATGCTACATTACACCCTTCTGTTTCTTGCTTGCTACACCTTTGCCACACAACAGATGTTCAACACTGTTTCCTGTTTAGGGAGTCTATATACATATCTTCCTTTCCTCACCTCTTGACCTGAATAAATTCTACTCATCCTTTAGTTGTCTCCATGAAAGTCGTGTCTTTAGGAAAACTTTCTTTGACTTCCCAAAGTAGATTTAGTACTCCTGTTACATGCTATTGTAAGACCCTTTACTTTTCCTTTATGAGACTTATTTCAGTTGTAATTATTTATTCATTTATCTCTTTAATGCCTATTTCTCCTAACATACTCGAAATATCTATTATAATAACTTGTACTACTGAGCGCTCCATTCTTTGTTGAATAAATAATGGTGGATACTTCTTCCCCACTGTGGCACTTTTTTTCACTTCACTGGTTAACAGGCACTACTTAATCTAATATTGGTTTTATCTTTAGATAAAACAGTGCACCCAAATCATTTCATTATATTTAGAATTCTTCCAGGAAATCGATATCAACTACCAACTCTAGAACTTTGAAAGTAGCTTTACTTCCAGCTCTTCTAGGTCCCTTCTCCAGTCCTTGATCATCTTTCACCTAACAAGTGAATCGGTCCTGTCATATAACATTTAAGAAGAAACCCTCATTTGCTTTACGTCCTGTTCTATGTCTTCTTTGGACAATGCATAAGATGAAAGATTATAAATATTACATGAGCATATCTTCATCATGCCTGCACTTTTCTAAT
This sequence comes from Pteropus medius, assembly GCF_902729225.1. Classification (NCBI taxonomy): domain Eukaryota; kingdom Metazoa; phylum Chordata; class Mammalia; order Chiroptera; family Pteropodidae; genus Pteropus; species Pteropus medius. Next base: position 6,031,677 of record NW_024340696.1, read on the forward strand.
TAATAGGGTGTGTGTGTGTGTGTTGTGTGTAGCCATTCCCTTAGTTTCAAATGAGATCTAATAAAATGCTATTTTTTTTTAAATCAGATATCAAAAATCCAATTAACTATTGATGTGGATGCCAATATTCTTTCAATGTGGTCATTCTTTTTGACTATTTCAAGACCTACTTAGTTAAAATCTCATACTAGTTCAACTGAATCTACAAAGTTTCAGTATGAATTTTGGAGAAAATAATTTTAGGTATTTTCTTATCAAGTCTACTGTATCTTTTTACAAGGGTTATGGAGACAAATGTTGCTCTTGAAGAAAATGAAGACATGGGAATGATGTCAATGACCTCATTTTTCTTTGTAATAATGGAAATATTTTAAATCTTGATTATTCAATATGGTAGCACTAGCCACGTGTGGCTACTGAGTACTTGGTATATGGCTAGCGCAGCTGAGAAACTGAATTTTTAATTTTATTTAATTTTAATTAAAGAGTCACATGTGGCTAGCGGCCACTGTATTTCACATCACAGCTTTATTTGCTCAAAGTGATGGATGAATGGGATTCTAGATTGTAAAAAAGGAAACAAGTGACTGTTAATTCTGGTTCTCTCTCTCATTTCTCACGTAGGTAAGGGGACTATTCAAAAGCAGAAATTTGTTTCTAATAGCATACTCTGGCTACACGGGACATTACACGCAGTAAAAATTATACATCATCTCGTTTGAAACATTGAAAGATAGACTTCCATGAAAATAATTTGTTAAGCATGTTTAAACAGATACGCTCAATTTCTTCTCTCTAATAAGGCTCAGATGCAGGGATGTTTAAAGGGTTCCAAATCATACCAATAATATGAGCACGTATTGTGCCTGAATGTTTGTGGAAGTATTACATATCCACCCAGCTCATCACCTGTTAAGTCACATCTTTGTTCAGTTTTCAAGAATGAAATGATTCATAGTCATTTTATTCATGGGAATCGATGCCAGTTCATTTCTAGGAGTTCAATCGCCAGCTTCTAGAGTTGAGAAACAAATATTTTATTATAAACAGGCTATATGCAGAGCTTTGTTTCTTGTTTCCCCTTGGAAAAGTATCAGTAATTTCCTGTTTGATCTAATAAATCAGTGTCTGGGGGAATATTTATTGATGTCATTTTTGTTATTCCCTGCAGATTTGATATGGAAATATAGCCTGGTCACATTCAAAACAGTAGATTAGTATGAGTAGTGCCTCTCTGCCTGTGGTAGGCCCCACCCCTCTGCAGTAATAATTTAGGAGTGTTTTTACCCAAATACAAGAGAACTTCCTTTGTGAAAGACAGATTTGGAAATACACTGGGCAGAGCAGCTGGAAATTGATGATCTTAAACCATTGATTTTATCACACCCATGTTTAAGTTGTGTGCTGTCTTCAGAGTTTCATCCTCCATTCAAAGCTCTCTGTAATCAAGCAACCCAGACTTACAACGTGAATCACACTGCAAAGGCCCACATTTAAAATTTATGTGAATTTTAATAAAAATTAATATCAAGGGCAGCCTTTAAGGCAAAGAGAAAAGGAGACCATTTCACACACACACAAAAAGCAACGTAGCACTCTGAAAGAGAAGAGAGGTTTCCTGTCTCGAGTTCATACTGCTGTGATTTTATATTTAGGAACAATTTATTCATGCTATTGCTGTTTTTCGTGTTCTAATTTCAATTATCTCACCATGTACTTACTGGGCACCTACTCTGGGCAAAACACTAGGCTCAGTGGTGCAGGAGGGTCTGTTTTCAGCCTGCATTTATTTAAAAAAATTCCCACTCGACCAAATGGGAGAAGATATTTGCTTATGATACATATGACAAGAATATATATACATATACATAGATACATATATCCAGAATGTATAAACTCATACAACTCAACAACAAAAAAAACAATCCTATTAAAAAATGGGCAAAAGACCTGAATAGATATTTCTCCAAAGAAGAAATACAGATGGCCAATAGACACATGAAAAGATGCCCAAGGTCACAAATCATCAGAGAAATGCAAATTAAAACTACAATGAGATATCACCTCACACCTGGCAGAATGGCTATCATCAATAAATCAAAGAACAACAAGTGTTGGTGAGGATGTGAAGAAAAGGGAAGCCTCATACACTGTTGGTGAGATTGCAAATTGGTACAGCCACTATGGAAAACAGTCTGGAAGTTTCTCAAAAAATTAAAAATAGATATGCTTTTTGACCCAGCAATTGCACTTCTGGGTATTTATCTGAAGAAAACCAAAACAATAATTCGTAAAGATCTATGCACCCCTATGTTCACGGCAGCACAATTTACAATAGCCAAGATATGGAAGCAACCTACATGCCCATCAACAAATGATTGGATAAAGAAGGTAGGTTCATATATACAATGGAATATTACTCGGCCATGAAAAAAATGAAATCCTACCATTTGCAATGACATGAATCGACTTAGACGTTATTATGCTGAGTGAAATAAGTCAGACAGAGAAAGATAAATGTCAAACTAATCAAAAACAGACTCACAAATATAGAGGACAATTTGGTGATGGCCAGAGGGGAGGTGTGTTAGGGGGTTGAAAGAAAGGGGTGAAGGGTTAAAGAAGTACAAATTAGTAGTGGATAGATGGTCCCGGGGATGGGGAGTACAGCATAGGGAATGCAGTCAGCAGTAATGTAATGGCTAGGTGTAGAGCCAGAGAGAAAGAGCAATCAGGGGGATCGTTTCATAAACTGTATAAAAGTCTAACCAGTGTACTGTATACTTGAAGCTAATAATAAAATTTTTAAAAAGTTCCAAATGCAAAGTTGAGAGACTAATACAATGATCCTCCGTATACCCAACACCGAGCTTCAATAATTAGCAAACATTTGCCGTTCTTGAATTATTTGTCCTTTTCTGTTGTAGTTATAATTGCTAACTATCTGAAAGCAAATCCCAGTTTTCATGCCATTTTCTCCTAACGGATTTGTACACATCTCCCAAAATTATTAGCCTTTTCTTCCATAACCTCAGTGCCATAATCACACTCAATAAAATTAAGAATATTTCTTGGTATCCTCCAACAATCAGGCCACATTTAAATTTTTCCATTATTCAGAAATGTCTTTTTAAAGTTGGTTTGCTCAAAATAGGAATTAAACAAGGCCCGCATATTAAAGTAACTCAATCCATATCAAGTCCTACTATCTATTGAATATTATATTATATTATAAAATATATATAATTGGCATGTTAAAGAAATCAGGTCAGCTGTCTGACCGTCCCTACACTCTCAAACTCTAAATTTTTTCATTTACTTCTTTGTAGTGTCATTTATCTTGATTCTTCACCCCTCTATTTTCAATAAATGGAAATTTAGATGTAAAGATCTAACTATATTTAAGTTCAACATTTTTTGAAAGGACTATTTCATAAGTGGTGCTGTGCACTGCAATAAATGTTCCATTACATCAGGAGGCACACAGTGTTGATTATCCCACTCTTGAAGCATCCCTCCTCTCCCTCCGAAAGTTAAGGCTGACCTTGGACATTTAACCTTGTAGAGCCTCAGTTTTCTCATATAGACAATGGGAATGATCATAGTATATACTCCTAAAGTTTGTTGTAAGGAATAAATCATGTAATCTTTGGAAAGAATATAACATTGTGCCTGGTACATTGAAACACTTAAATGTTAAGTGTTTGTCAATAGTTAATAAGGCACTCGAAGTGCTTAGTATAATACTGGTCTATGGGGTACTTAATAATGTTAGTTACTATCGTCATTATAAATAATTTTGGCTGAACAAATCAGGGAAATTTCATTCAGTAGACAATATTTAAAGGATGAAAGGAGCATAGATACCAACATACTAAGGTTACAAGAAATCTCTCAAGTATCTTTCTAGGGCTAGACTGTGAGATTCTAGATGGAAAGAATTCCTGTATCCAGTTCATGGACCCTGATAATGGGTGATATAAAAGACCTTGCACAAAACTCAATTTCAGACCTTTATTCTGGTCTCTTATCGATGATCCCCTGCCCCCACCTTTATAGCACCCATATAACAACAAAAACATTCCTCCCCTTGCCAGCTCTGGCCACTTGCCCCTCCTACATCCACTACATAGATAGCTTGGGCCCTTCATTTTTACCAATAAATTTGGACCTGTCCTTCATGCCTATCTCCTTCAGAAGGACATTTCTGAGACTTTTTCACCTTAAATCACTCTTTTCCACTTTTCATCATACATGTCACTTAGTGTTTACCCATCACCTTGATGCTTATACTTTACAAATTTGTAGATTGTCTTGATATCTAATAACTCCCTACACTTCCATCTCATTTCCTGCAATTAAATTTTGAACTCTTTGATGGCTGAGATGTTTTCTTCCTTTTCAACTTCTATTCTCCAACACCCATCTCCAACACAAACACGTGGCACAAGAGTAGAAACATAATAGAACTTTATGTAAACACTCTATTAATTTAGCACCTCCTCATTATACTTTTTCAATGTATTTGGAAACTCGAGGATATAGTCATCAATATAGTGCCAGGATGAGGTTGGTTATGGCTCCATGCTTAAAAGCACCCTATACCTGCCTCCCTATCACTTACCACACTGCACAGTAATAGCCGGGTTGTGTGCTTGTGTCCCCATGAGACTAATGGGGTGCCAGAAACAAAGATTATGGATCTTTATCCCTGTTCCCCCAGGAACTAGTGCAGGCCTTAGCACATAGCAGATGCTCAATCAGTGAGTGATGAATTTAAGAAATAGTGGGTCACCCAATTTGACAAATTCTTTTGTTCAAAAAAATTTTTGACTGATATTGGACTGATTTAGTCAACAAATTAAGATTTTGAACCAATTACCTATGTAGGCTCAGTCCTTGTGAAAATATGAAACATATTTTTAGGAAGCAGATAAAATTAGACCTAAAATTGAAATGGAAAAATAAAATTAAAGAGAGACATGGACTACTAATGGCTTTATTGTTCTACTCAGGAACATTGTGGAGCTTTCAAGATTTCAAACCTAAAGAAAAACTCTAGCAGTAGAATTTCAGACGAGAGAGAGCTATTTTGAACTGTGAGGCCTCTTGATACTGCTTAATTCACACTAAAGAGATAGCTCTCTCCTCCCTTCTGGAAGCTCCAGTATTGCTCCTACTTATCCATCAGAAAACAAAAACACAGCAGCTTCAGGTCTTAGGAAGTACAGAATGAGAATCCTCTCTACTCATGCTGTAGAAGTGTTTCTTCCACTGTGTGAGGTGGAGCTTATCACCCAGGTGCAGCACATCCAGGCTGTGATTTACACACCTTCCTCTGAATTCTGAGCCCAGGTATAAATCAGACATCCCCACGTTGGCATTCAAGAGAAGAGTTGGCATTACAGGACTTTAAACACTGACATCTTCTGGTTCAGTGGCCCAGCCAAAAGTAAGAGAAAAGTTTGTGATGCAATTATCTTTATCCTATAAGCCAAAAAGATGTCCCTCCTTGTGCTTTACTCCACCTGAGCATTGCCTGGTTTGAGAAAAAAAAAAAAAAATTAGCTCTCTTCAAGAGCTGGGCAAATTGGCATTGGTAATTTAACATAATTTAGTTAAAAGTGAATTCTCCCTTGCCACTGGCCACAGCTGATTTTTAGAGAATTGTTACCACTCATTGTTCATTGAGTTTTACCTGTCTGAATTTCCATTGATGTAGCATGATGTGTTACTAAGAAAAATATTATGAGTTTAATTGCATTTTGGCATCTTAAAAGAATATGTTACACTGCTTAACATCTGCAGTCAACAGATGTTTAAACACAACTCCCTCAATGACTAAAATTTGGCAAAATGTATAATAGTGGAACAGCTTAAAACTCTAAATATACTTCTAGGAACATGATGCAGGCAGATGAAGTACTACTTGTATGTGTTTTAATATTTTAAATATTAAAATATTATATATACCATCCCTCTGGGAGATGACAGGTTTCAGGGAAAGAACAGGAACAGCCAGGAGACATTTCAATCCTACCACACCAGAGACATTCTGTAAGTGGGGCTGTGTCTATGGTCACTGTCAATGACAGTGATGACCTTTTAATCGTGGTTAACTCTGGAGGCTAGCAAGAAGCAAAGCTGTGAGGCAGACAGGTCTGTCCTTCTGTTTCCTCTTTTGTTATCTTCCTTTTCTCTGACTCAGATTCCCAGTAGTTTCCATAAAGAGGGACTTGGGATTGTAACAAATTTTGGCCAACCTCAGTTAATTCAGGCAACATCCAAATGGAGTTCAATGCTAAGCAAAAGTGCAGTGTGTGTGTGTGTGTGTGCATTGTAGGGAGGTGGGGGATAAGGGACAGAAAGATACCTAATTAATGTTTGACTTACTGTTGACCAGTTCACCAACTGGCCTTGTATGCTCTATCTCACAGCTAGCATGGCTTAAAGAAATCCAGAGATGATTATGAATTTCATTTCAGTCACAATTTTCAATAGTCTACCCCCACTGACCCTTTAGGACAGTTGTTAACTCAGGGCTTACCCTAGAGTTGTTTCCTTTCCTCTTGTTGAACTAAATTCCAGTGGAATCCCTGTTTCTACAGCAGGCATCCAGAAGGCTGTAGCAGAAAGAATGAGCAGCTCAAATTTTCTATCCCTAAATGGTTAAGTTCGCAGTCACAAGAAATATATTTGAGATCCTGAGATTTGGTATTTGAAATTCTCTGCCTAAACTCATGATGTCATTCTGTTCCCTGCTCTCTACTAGCTTAAAATGGTACTGAGGAGGTACGACTCAAACACATTAAGTAATAGAATCATAAAGGTATGGTAATGGTTAATTTTGTGTCACCTTGACCAGGATATAGTGCCTGGTTATTTGATCAAATATCAGTCTAGATGTTGCTGTGAAGGGTTTTTTTAGATGTGGATTTTTGATTCAAGGATACTGAAACATCAAATCTTATCTGAATTTATAGCCTACAGACTTGCCCTATAAATTTTGTGCTTGCCAGCCCCCACAATTGCATGAGCCAATTCCTTGAAATAAATCTCATATAAATAAATAAAATCCCCTATTGGTTCTATTTCTCTGGAGAACCCTGAGTAATACAGGTATGTATGTGTAACATCCGGGTTCAGAAAAGGTAGCTATGGCCAAGACGAAGGAGAGTATACTTCATAGGGATATAAATAGAATTAAGGTAGTAAAGTATGATGGACGTGGTTCATCAAGAAAGGCACCTAGCTTGTACAAAGATCTGGAGATTGGATCTGTGCCTCTGACGGGATCAATGGAGAGGCCTAGCCTGATAGTTGGGAGGTTACGTGTTGGAGTGTAGTGGGTCCTAAGACCGGACGGATTGGTGAGACCCAAGGAGCAATATGCAGAAAAGAGTCTCTTCCTTTCTCTTTCAGGCAGGGGGGATGAGATGAAATTACTGCTTTTACGGAGAACAGAGTCATTCTGACAGCAGAGTCCATGTCAGACTGTCTACAACTGTCCCCAGCCATCATCATTTCTTCTCTCCTCCCTACTCACCCCTAGAAGAATTTTCTCTTCCTAAGAAGGAAACCCTCCAAAGAAAATTTAAGAGTTTCCTCAAGGAAACCTGGAGAAAAAATGAGTGTGAAGGTGTATGTTCATAACGACAAATATCGAGGGGAATTCTTGAGTCAGAAGATGGATGAAGAGATAGTAGAAAGAGGGTTCATTTCTAGAAGAGTAGAGAAATTCCAAAAATCCAGGAGAAGCAGAAATTCAAGACCCAGGAGAGTGAGCATTCCTGTTTTTGTAAATGTCACAGACCATTTGAGCAAGTGGATCTTTCAAGTTATATTTAAATGAATAAATAGGACCCACATCTCAGGGTCAGAAATGATGCTTATTCAGTTGGCTCTGTCCCTCTGGAGTGGTTGCCACCAGACTAAGAGAGTGAGATGACAATAAACATTAAAACAGGTTTATTATTTTAAAAAAAACTGGCGGGCAGAAAAAAAGAAAGAAAAAGAAAAGAAAAGAAAGAAAAATCAAAACCATCCATAATCTTAACACTGGAAAATTACATGGTGTAAGAAGCGAAGGTCTCCCCTCTGAATCTCCAGTCCCATGACTTATAGAGAACATGAATCTTTTTTACAAACTCAGATGTACAAGAAATAGTATTTTGTTTTTTATTTTACATGAATTAAATTCAATTCTGAGCCTACAGCCACTCTCCTCATCATATAAGATTATTAAGAATTCAATCTCAGCCATTATTGTCATCCTCAGGGTTGGGCAAGGGTCCCGGGGTTTTATGTAGCACCGAGTCCTGGGGACGTCTCTTTAAGCCATTGGATTTCATCTCTGATTGTGACTGCTGAGGTGTCCATGGTCTCAGACCACAAAATCTCTTCCAGTTCTGACTTTTCTGCTGCCTCTTTTAAAGCCTGGAAAATCTTCGGTGAGGCTTTAAAATTTCCAGGTCCCTGGGCCAGTCCATCTGAGGCCTTCCTCCTCCTGGAAGTGCTGCCTTCCCACAGACTTCAATCTCATTTTCATTTCAAAGGCCTTCCCTTCTCTCTCCTGCTCCTCCAGGATACCAAGTGTAATCTTCTCAATGGATTTAACTTTTATAGAATTGTGGACCAAGATCAGAAATGTCTTACAGACAATGTTGGCTTCTGGCCCTGTGACAAAAATCTCCCTTGTGGCAAGAGGCCATGAAAAGGCGTGAGCATCTGCTTACAGTGGAGGACAGGACAAAACAGAGGGAGAACAAATACAAGTTAGTATTCCAAAAATTGATGCATTGCACACCATTGACGGTTCAATGGGTATTTTCTCAGAATTTTCTTGTGGTTACAAAGCAAAATACCTATCTACACATATACTTTTTATTTATTTATTATTTATTAACAGAAAGATCAGACATATGCAGTTGTAGCTTCCTTTTTTTCACTTAATATAGCGTGGATATCTTTTTAGTTTAACTTTGTTTTATTTAATGACACCGGATATTGTTCTATGGAGGGAGCAAAAAAACTGGAGGGCAGAAAAAAAGAAAGAAAGAAAAAGAAAAGAAAGAAAAATCAAAACCATCCATAATCTTAACACTGGAAAATTACATGGTGTAAGAAGTGAAGGTCTCCCCTCTGAATCTCCGGTTTTATTCTCACAAACAATGCTGTCTTCTGCACATGTATGACGTGTGTCTTTGTGTTATTATTTTCTATCATTGCTTCCAAGAAGTGAAGTGACTGAGTTGATAAAGTGGTTAATGAATCTTAAACACTCAGGGTTATTTGCAAATTGCACTCCAGTTCTCTGCTTCTTGCATGGTGGCTCTGGCCAGCTGTGGTGAGTCGATTACCACAAGCTGGTTTTCAAGAAAGAGCTCGAAATTGAATCCTTCAAGATCCTAATCTTTATGAGTTTGATAAAGGTGGTCCAAAGAGCTCCTTAGTTTTCCTCAGTAAGTACGACTCTCACCATCATTGTTCCGACAAGAACCTGGGCTTTGCAACTACCCCGCTAAGTGACTTGGGCAAGTCACTTCCCACTCAAAGTCTCAGATGCAAAATGGGGATGAAATGAACAGATGATCCCTTAGGGACTTCCTGCAATGATATCACACGTGTCATATGGTCTTTGAGTCCCTAAACTCACACTGTTGTAGGGTGGTAACCAGCATCCGTCTGTGGATATATGGCAGACTTTGGCCTATATTGCCCCTGCTGTGCCTCTTCAGGCTCCTACTTTGTATTTTAGCAATAATAATTTCAATTAACTTATGTTTCCCCGGAAGCAGACTCTGGAAGGAGGATTCAAGTTTAAGAAGTTTATACTTGGAAAGTGCCATAAACACCAGTAAGAGCGTAGGAAAGTGATGCAGTGGAAGAAAGTGGATGATATGCAGCTGATAGAGGGTGTGCTATCAAACCAGCTGTCACCGCCAGCGCTTGGAGCTTAATCCTGAAAGGGAATGCTAAGAAATGGTATTAAAAACATGGCTCAGAGTTATCTTACCTGAAGAGCAAGAGAGCTGGAGTATTTACATACCAAATCCCATCAGCACACCTGAATGCGCTAATTGTCAACATATCCAGCCTGCCATGAAAAGCAGTGCTGCGTTGCTTGGCTTTGAGAAGAGGCTTTTCAGGTCAGGAGTGCAGCAGTTCTCTGGAACACAACTGCAGGATGTGTGCACGGCACCAACGACCGCTGTAGTTCTCCTTCACACCCCATATCATTTACTCGTCTGTGCCTTCCTTTTTCTGATTAACTAATAACCCTGAGACTTCCTTAGGTTTGTGTCCTGCCTCTTCTACGTACTGCCTGTGTGACTTTGGGCAAGTTATTTAAGCTCTTTGTGCTTTAGTTTTCACATTTGCTGCAATAGCATAGTGATAATCCTTATTTCATAAAACAGTTTTTTTAGGATTAAATGGTAAAGGTTGGCGAGCACTTAGTGAAACTAAACAAGTCAAGAGAGTCCATGCCCACCTGTGTGTGCAGTGAGTCAATGAGAACTGACACAGGCCTTTGCAGTGGAGAAAGACTGGCTATTTTGTTTTGAATGGAGCCACCCATAAGAATGGGAAGATTAATGCTCAAAAGCCCAAACTTCTCAGTGGCTTATAGACAAGAGGGTGTATAGAGTAAAAATCGTGAATAATCTAAGGGTTTGTGGTCGTTGGTCTCTCTGATTGGTTCTTGGTTAGGTAAGCAGTTAATTTTCTTCTTCCAGTCATCTGTTTCCCTCCTGCTGTGACGCTGTCTGGTTTTGGGGACATGGTAGTCATTAGCTTTGTGGGCTGAAAAAACACCTTAACAATGCATGTCAATAGGTTATCCTGGTTTAAAGGGGTGGAAGCTGTACATCTTGTGACTCTTACTGATTGTTTGCTATTACTGTTTCTGCTATCTTGGTTATTTATTCTCCCCCCACTCCACCCTGCAGCCTAACAGGCCTTAGGCTAAGCAGTTTCTACAATGGTTAACAGGGTGCTGTGTGACTTCCTTCTTGTGGCTGTTAGTCCAAACTAGCTCACAAACCTATTTTGAATTCAATATATTTTCTGAACCAATATCACCCCAATAATTTTAATTAAAAAATATATTTTCTGACTTTATTAATTCTTTGATTTCAGTAGAGCAGTGCCTACCACATAACAATTCTTCAATAAATGCCAGTTATTATTTTTGTTATCCCTCCATAGCCACTTCAAGTGAGAGTTGCTTAAAGAAACTGTCCCTGAGACCCCAGGCTGGGAAAAGGGTTCAGGTCCTTTCTTAACATATTATGGTAGCATTTTCCATATGTGAGTTTGTTGTCTCTGTGGACAAAGAATCCTAGGAAAGCACCACTGTAGTTTACTCAACTCTCGACCCTCCACGACTAATACAGGGCATAGCCTGCCTTTCGGTAAACAGGTAATAAACATTCTGATTTTACTTATTCACAAATAAATGCTCTGCTTTAAGACTCTGGGTAAAATGTAAATTTCACCAAACTGTAGTATATATCTCATAAAACAGTTTTTAGAATTAAATGGATTATTCTAACACACATATTCCTACTCCTGTCCCCTTGAAACACACACACACACACACACACACAAAACACTTTCTAATGTTTCTGAAATCTGGTCGTTAGTCTTAACACTGGATTTCTTTTACAAAGTAAGTCATTACTAAATAAATAGTGGGCCCTATATTAAATTTGAGAATATATGCTTTAGACTGCAAAGTGAAAGATAACTTGGAAACAGTTCTCAGGTCTTCTTCAAGAAGAAGATGGTTTTCTGGAGTGCCTCACCCATGCTGCGGATCTCATACTCCCATCTTCCCCTAATACAAACCCCGGAGCTGATTCTGCCAAGTCTCACTGAGTTCCAGTCTCATCTTGATCAAGGACGGGCAGGCAGACAGATGAGTCCTAAGAGCGGAAAGGGACAGAAGAGCTATGTTGAAATCATGTTGAACAGAGGTCTGAGAGTCAAGACAGAGAAGCCAAATTAGATAGGAGGATGAAGGAGGAAACAAAAGGGAGGACAGGGCACAAAGCTCAGGAATGGAATAAGAGTCACAGGAAAGAGGGGAATAAGAACCTGATGTAAAGGTACAGACCCAGCCAGGAAGTCATTCTGCGTTAGATGACAGCTGCACGGTGTGTGAGTGACTTGGTCTGGGATGGATACCCCAAAACCAACATCTGGGGCAGAGGGGGCACTGATAGTAGAGGGCCTGACCCCAAGCATCAGGTCATGAAACTGTTGGGGGTGGTAGAGGAGAAGGCATCGACAATGAACCAAGGGCCTTGAGAGGGTTTAGTCAGGTGTTAAGAAAAATAACTCTGGCTAGAAATTAGAAATTTGGCTTGCTAATATCGCTAAATTAGCAAAAGAGCTTTGTAGAAAAAAATATCAAAAGCAAATCCGAAGTAGAATTCTGACTCCTTGACTTACTAGCTGGAAGAATTCGGGCAAGCGATTTGGACTTGTCACCTCTGCGCGCTTAAGCTTTTATGATAAAATGCAGATAAACATCCCTGGGCTCTTGTGAGGAATCGGTGAAATACTAAGATAATGATAGCGATGATTGCTGACTACTTAATGTGTACCAGAAGCTTTTATATACTTTGTCTTATTTGCTATAATAATCCTATAAGATAGGTGCGCTATAATTTTTATTTTACAGATGCAAATTGAGTCAGTGTGGTTAAGTAACTTGTGTTTTGTCCCATAGCTAGAGAATATATATAACCATCATGCATGTAATATAGTAGATGTTTAATACATATGAGTTTTCTCCTTTCACTCCGCCTGTAATGCTAGCTATGGATATTTTTGAAATCGTCTGATTATTGAAGATAAAGTCTTAGAAGAGTCTTCTCTCTCTGTTGTGTTAAGATTTGTTTAATTGTCATCATGTTCTTTGTGAATTTGATAGCGTCTTAATCCATGGAGGCCATGACCTTATTGTAATGTGTTGACTTTCTCTGTCACCAGTGTCTCTCAAGGGACTTCCATCTACATTTGTTTGTGGCTGTCTCTCTCAGTGACATTTGCTCCTCTACCTGATTCCTAAGATGATTTGTTTCTCATTTGAGCTTGAGAAACCTAAGAGATAATGTCGAAATCAATCAATCCCAGACAAGCTTTGTAAATGCAATTCCTCAGCTTTGCAAAAGTATAATCTCTACTGCCCAATTCTCTCGGGAGAAGTGAGCTCACCCAGAAGAGAACCAGGACATTATAATACTTTCTAGAATCTCACACATGGAGGGACTTCAGCCACACAGCACCTGAGTCCTAGCATAGGAAGATGGGAGCTGAGGAAGCGTCACTCCCTGGGACTTCTAGGAGCTGCAGGCAGGACATGGGAGCCCTTGATCCAACATGGATAACCAAGAACCCCTTCAGAGAGCCACAGGAATAATTCCTGAGTCTTGTCTACCATTCTCCTTCAGTAAAGAGAGAGAATGTTTAGGTCAGTGATGCCTTGAGTGGTTTGAACTGGTTTCCAAGGAGAGATTAAGGCTACGTCTTCTCTTAGAGAAGCCAAAAGCCATGGGTTGCATGAATGCAGCCTGTTGTGAATTTGCCTTATAACATGTTTGTAAAAAAAAAAAAAAAAAAAGGTCGAGTTAATAGCAATATTTAAAAATGATAGACTGTAAATGAAATTGCACATTTCTGTTTTCTCTTGAAAAATCACATCTGATAATCCCAGGCTGTCATTTCCACAGCAAGAGTAAGCTGGATCTAAGGAAGCCTCTTTGACTGAGGGAGTCACTCTCCTATATATGTCCCAGTCCCCATGTGGCCTCACACTCACTTAGGTTATTTGCCTGGTGCCCTGGGTATTTGAATTTTAAAAGAGGGAGTAGGAAAAGAAATAACAATGTGGCTAAAAGAGAGTTCTAGTTTATAATAGTAAAAGTAAAAGGCACTTTATAACTATTGTGCTTATATATTGTTATCCCAGTTTTACAGAAAGAGAAACTGGAGACCTGAGAAGTTAATTAACATGCTCACTGTTACATGCTTGGTAATTGGTGGAATCATAATTTGAGGTTGGGGCTCTCTGGCTCCAAGTTGTGTGACCAAAATCCCACTCTGCCTTTCCACCACAATGGCCTTACTGGGATCCGCTTCTCCCTTATGAATAGGATGCCCACACATTCCTCAATCCCCAAGGCACCTGAGGTCTTGTCAGGGCTCTCAGAGTTATATAGTATACCAATCATCGTACCTGATTCCAGCAGAGTCTTGCTTTTCTCTTACCCTGGCTGGCATCCTCTCTGCTCTCTGAATCCCTAATGAGAATGTATGCAGTGATATTCAAATAGGAGAGGAGAAACTGCTTTATATATCACTGAGGTTACCATTTGCATTGACGTTTAAGAGGTAAAGGTTAAGATTAAATGGCTCTTAGTCCTGTACTCAGCAGCCACTTGCACTATACATCACTGGCCTGAATTTTCAGTCGCATTAAATTCTTTTAGGTCATCTGGTCCCAATCTTTGTGGTTTCCTGAGTGTGTATTTACATCCCAGAAGTTACTGCCATTTCTAATCTGTGCTTTATGGCTCCTACCTCCCACCACCCTTAATTGCTCTTGCAGTACTTTCGGTATTATTTTAAGAGCCTTGCCTCTCTCAATTATTTCTGAGAGTCTATAGGGGATGCATGGCTATCAGACATTTGTCATCCAGGTTTCTGCATGGCATTTGCCTTGTTCTGTCAAAGATACTGGTGAGCCACTTTTGCTGGTCACCCCCACCTGACACCATTGCCAAGAGGTGTCAAAGTCACACATGCTTTCATGCAGTGGTGGGTAGAATGAACACTTGTCTCTCATATTTTGTGTTTGCCATGGCTATCAAACTACTGGTAGCCTCAATGTTTTAGAGTCTTAGATTGTTTTGTTTTTTTCCACAGCACACCTCTGCCCCCGTACATACCTTTGCTTTGCTTCATAGGACCCAGAAAAGATGCTATGGGGAACTGGGCTGGGAGCTACAATACTGAGTAAGTGTTTGCCCCTCTCCTTTGATGACTAAGGCTTAATTACTGCATCAAGACTGTCTGCCTAATGTCTTCTTCCCTTAGGCCAGGTGTTCTGTGCAAACCCTTACTATCTCGCCCACACTAGGTCTCAGTGATGGATGTGGCTCAGAGCCCATTTGGTTCCCTTAAGTGAAAGTATTTGATATTATCTTGCATCCTTAAAGCCAAATCATCTAAAATAGGCTTATTACACGGCCTCAATCCAGATACAGATTGGTTTAAGCATTCCTCTGAGTGCTCGGGTAGGCAGCTTCAGTGTCGTCTTTCCGAAAGACGACAGCATCATGACTAGGAGGTGATTTGAGATTTGGACTCTTACATGGGATGGACTGAATAATAGGGCTACAAGGTCACAGTCACTGCTGCAATAGAGGAGACTCCTCGAGCAGCTTAAGCAATAAGAAGGATATGGAGGTAGAACCCAAGGATAGGATTATAGCTGGGTGTTAGGAAGGGATGAAGGCAATAAACTGCCTTGCTACTGCCTTCCTCTGCAGACTGGTTTCATCCTCTCTCTCTCTTTCTCTCTGCAGACTGTCTATCTTTGCCTCCTCAGTTCGCAGGGTGGCATATGGCCATCCCATAGCTCTCAGGTTTACATGTAATAGTTCCAGAAATAGGCAAAACTTGCCATGTCTTTCCCAAGCCCAATTTCAAATTCCCATAGGGGAGAACCCAATAGTTTCTGCATGGATCAGTGTTCCCCTTGATCCAATTGCTTTGCCCAACCCATCACGTCTGTGTCTATGGGTCAAAGGCAGGCCACAGGAAAGGTCAGTGTGAGCTGGACAGCTACATACATGTTCATGCTATTTGATCATATCTTCTTTCTTCTTACACATACTTGTACCTTTCTGGGAAGGCTTTGAGGAGATAAGAGAAAGTACTTAAGGAAGCAGTTCAGTCTAGCAAACAATCTTGGTGGCTAATAGTTAGTGAACATTTTCTGTGTGCCAGATACCATATGGAGTATGTCACAGGAATTATCTCACCTAATTCACAAAATAAGATCTTATCAGTGGTTATTATTAGCCTCGTTTCATAATGAGGACACCAGGCTCAGGGAGCTGGTTTAAAAAGTGACAGGAAAGCAGGATTTGGAGTCAGAAGATCTGGATTTGAATCTATGTCAGCATTATACTAATTTCTTGACCTAAGGCAAGTCTTTTTATAGTTCTGAGTCACAGTTTCCACATCTATAAAGTAAAGATAATGGCTTACTACAAAGATGTGGAGGTGGTGATGATGGTGATGGTGGTGGTGGTGGTGTGTGTGTACTCTAAGGATTAAATTAAGAAATGCATGTGAAATATTCTGTAAAAACTTGAAGGCTCCACACTTAAAAGGGATTACTATTATTAAGGTAGAAAACTCATAGAATGAACTTTTGGCCTATTGCCTGGTTCCCAGGGTGTTTTAGGCAGGCCATTGTTTGCACAGTACTTTCATACTCTTAATTTGTAGCTGCATGTCTTACCTTTTAGGTGGCACCTTGAGTCTAGGGTGTGTCTTTCAAGTTTCTTTACATAACTTAGAAAAACGATGGATGCCTAATAAATGCTAGATATACAGATGGAATTCAGGCTTTCTATGCATCTGCCTTTCATGTTTTTGTTGTAATGTTTTCTAATAGTCTGGAGATCTTTTAACAATAAGAGTGAAAGTTTTTGAAAAATCTCAAAAAAAGCCCTATATATATGCAAAGGTATCATTAAATTTACAGGAGGTGCTATTACTACTAATACTTTGCAAATTTACGAGTAGTAATGGAAATAATAAATCTATAAGAAAAATACTTTTACTTCTGTTTGTTCTTTGCATTTGGCAAATGCATCTTACACAGCTCAAATTTCTGCTTCCTGTATGCCTTAAGCCATATTGAGATATCGAAAGAAGAAACATATAACAACATAGAATCACAAAATGTTAGAGCTTAAAGATCATTATGTTCAGCCCCATCACTTTACAGATGAGATAACTAAGTCTAAGAGACATAATATGACTTGCCTAAGGTCACACAATGAAATAGTCATCTTATGTCATTATTCTTCCTCAGAAATGTTTTGATGTCTCAGGTATTGTTTCTTTGGAAAGAGAACAATTTTTACAACAAAATCTTTTCTTTCAATTACAGTGCCATGTATCTTAGGCTCACTGATAGAGATGGTAGAAATGAGGCCGTGTATGGAAAGCAGAAAAGTCCCGCGGGCTCACCCATTTATTTGTTGGCTAACTATAAACACACCATTCAAGTAGTAGAAAACGCACCTAGCCAAGTGAATTTCTTAAAATTAAATATCGAGTTGCTTCATTCAAGTAATTATTTCTTGAGCATCTACTTCATGCCAACAGTGGGGTAAGCTCTATAAGGAAATAAATTTTACTAAAAATGATAACACCTTTAGAACAGAGGCAATATAGCACAGTGGCCAAGAGCATGGGCTGTGAAACCAGACTAGCTACCTAATAGCTATGTGACCTTGAACAAGATCCTTAAGCCCCTTGTGCATTGGGGTCACCATGTGTAAAGTGGGACTTAATAATAGCTGCTGTGAGGTTCCTGAGTTTAATACATATCAGGTGCTTACAGTGTCTGACATATAGTCAGTGTTATATTAAGAATTATTTCACATACATTTTCTTATTGAGTCTCTCAGAAACCCTATGAAGTTGGTACTGTCCACCTTTTATAGAGGAATAAACTGAAACTGAGAGGTCAAGTAACTCCTCCAAGGTCACCCAGGTACCAGTGGCAGAGCCAGGATTCAAAGTCAGGTCTGTGTAGCAGCTGGGCCTGGTCTCATACCCACTAAGTGGCACTAGAGAGGAGGAGCTAAAGTGTCATGGAAATCTCATGATAGGACCTGAGGGAGATCTTTACCACCTTGGGAAATCAGAAGGAGCTTTAAGGAAGAATTGGCATTTAGTTGAATCTTGAGGATTTATTTATGCAGAAGCAGGAGTGAGGAAGGATGAGCAAAGGGCCAGGGGTTGAAAGGTTAAGGTATAGATATGAAACAGGCAGTGGGTGTTTTAATAAAAGTGGATTCTGGGCTGTGTGCAGGACAACACGGGTGTATGAGGCTTGAAACCCTAGGTGAAGCCAGATCACCAGGGGACTTAAGTGTGAAGCTAAAGAGTGTGCAACTAAAATTAAAGGTCCTTAAAATGTGCTCTTAAAAAGCCCAAATGGAAAAAAAAAAAACAAATATGAGAAATAAGACCTAAGACTTTGAGACATGGTGATTACTTATCAGTAAGGATTGGAAAAATATGAGCTTATTTATCTAGTTAGTTCTCTTCTGAAAAGGTCACATCACTTTGCAGAAAAGAGCTTCTATCTTAATCGCAAAAGGAGCTGATTTTGTAAACAACATACTTGTTCATTTGGAGAGCTTTCTTTCTGAAATGTGAGATAATTTTCATATTTGAATCAAAATGCAATTATGTATAGATATTTTTCCCTGACTGAGTAAAATACACCTAGATTTAAATTTTCATTTGTGAATTCTTTCCCTCCTTCTCTCCCTTCCTTCCTTCCTTCTGCTTGCATTTGACCTTTGATGACTCCTTTGTCCAAGACAACTGGTGTCTCCTCAATCCTTCATGTTTGAATGTTGTCATATGTTCAAATTTCATATTCATTGTGATATGAACTCTCAGCCACTAGGGCACCCAACATCCCTAGCATGGCAGAGCTGGTTCCAGGCAGAACTGAGACCTGAGCTTGTCCTCTGTCTCCCGTCTAGGGATCGTTTCAGTGAATAATCTGAGAAAGCAGGACTCGGACGAAGAATTTAATTTCCCAAAGTCTCAACAGCCTTCTCAGGTATAGCTTCAAGACTTAAAATCTGTGGAGGATTTAGAGCTAGAGGCAACCTTAGGTTCATCAAATTCGGCGCCCTCCTTTTGCAGATGAGAGGACCAAGGCTGAAAGAAGTGAGGGGGAACTTGCTCAGATCACACAGGCTGGAGAGAGGCTGAGCAAGGTCAGAGATTCCAATGTGCTGACTCCCAGGCCCACATTTTCTCTCTGTACGTGCTCATTCTTATTTTACAAAGTCTCCATTTCAAGAATCCATCTCTTTACGGTCACACACACTGAAAGGAATTCTGCTTCACAATGGCTGGAAGAGCTTCAAGTGGAATGTATCCAAACCAGGAGGAAGCCATTCCCTTGGTTTTCTTCTGGATGAGCCATTCAGGTTGGTGCATGGTAGGGGTGGAGGTGTGGAAAGCTGGCAAATTCTGCTCTAGCAAGTTTTTCATCCTTTCCTACCCCAAACATATCACAGTTGTTGACTTCTTGGTGAAACCAGAACCCAAAAGAGTAAAAATGGAATTGGTAACTGGTGAAGGAATGCCCAATTGAGCCCAAACCAATACTGCATATTTACATAGTACTTCTGTAGCCATCTTGTTTTCTCACACTCGCAAAGTGAACACATGGTGCAAGCTCAATGGCTGGACTGTGTTGTCAGTATGACAAGTGTACATGTGTCCACCCATATGTGAAAGCACTGTGTAAAACACATACAAAAGGAAAAAACAAAAAGAAATCTCCAGGGAGGGCCTGTGTTATTCCATCCCCTCTCCTCTGTCATGAGTTAGACCCAGAGAAGCACATTGGTCTAATCTCGAGCAACCACCCATAGTATCCAACCTTGCCTGCCCAGTAAAATCACCTGGAAGCTTTGAAAACAATATCAATGCCTAAACTCCACTCCCAAAGATTCTGATTCACTTGATCTGGTAAGGTATTAGAACAAAATGATTTAAAAAAAAATTCCTCAGTCAGCTAACGTGCAACTAGTTTGGAGTATCACTCAGTTGGACTATGCAGCAGCTTTCCTTGACTACTAAGATCCATTCTTCATGCTGTTTTTTGTAGTCACCTAGGGCTAAATGCACTTAAAATGTAGTGGTATTATACTGCATCATTCAATTTAATACACTTGTTGAGTGCTTTCTGGCATATAGCTGGATGGACTAAGGTGGGTGCATAGATGAATGAAAATGTCTACTGCCCTAGAAAAGCATGAGGTGAAACAAGTCACATATACAAATATCTACTGCCTGGGAAGGGAGCAATGACTTTTTCCTGGGAACATCTTGAAGGCCTCATGGAATGAAACCTTGAAGATTCTATGGCATGCAGGAACATTTTCTTTATCTTCTTAAATTCCTTTGTATGCAGAGGCCTGCTTAATTGAAAAGTTGCTTTGATAAGTCCACCATAATGTGCATAAGAGTGTTGGGTCACTGTCTAGGTTTGGAACATGGAAGCTTCTCTGCATAATAGAGACTAGAAGCAGTGGATCAGAGCTGAATGCTATATAGGGAAGAGGTCAAAATAACATTTGGTATCTTTTCGATCAAGAACAGAGAGGCTCATGAGAATATTTTTAATAAAAAAAATGTTTAGACAAAATGTAAGGTATTATGGCATGTAAACCCCATCTTCCATATTTACTAAGAATCTTGCAGTAAAGTACACATTATTCACCAATGATTTGATAAAAGCGAATTATGTATGGAAAATACAAAGAAGTGCCAAATTCCACCTTGAGAAGGGCAGAGTAAAACGAGAGGATGCATATGGGGCAAAAAATTATGGCTAGGGTTGCCAGATTAATCAAATAAAATTACAAAACACCAAGTTAAATTTGAATTTAAATAAGCACAAATAATTTTTTTAATTTAATTTTGTTATTAATTTCAAGTATACAGTACATTGGCTAGACACTTATATAGTTAATGAAATGATCCCCCTGATTGCTCTTTCTCTCTGGCTCCACACCTAGCTGCATTCCCTATGCCGTGCTCCCCATCCTCATGACCAACTATCAACTACTAATTTGTACTTCTTTAACCCTTCGCTCCATTTTCCCAGCCCCTCCACCCCACTCCCTTCTGGCCATCACCAGATTGTTCTCTATATTTGTGAGTCTGTTTTCGATTAGTTTGTTCTTTAGATTCTGCATATAAGTAAAATCATATGGTATTTATCTTTCTCTGTCTGACTTATTTCACTCAGCATAATAACTTCTAGGTCCATCCATGTTGTTGAGAATGGTAGGATTTCATTTTTATTTTTATGGCTAGGTAATATTCCATTGTATATACGACCTTCCTTCTTTATCCAATTGTCTGTTGATGGGCATTTAGGTTGCTTCCATATCTTGGCTATTGTAAATTGTGCTGCCGTGAACATAGGAGTGCATAGATCTTTATGAATTATTGTTTCAGTTTTCTTCAGATAAATACCCAGAAGTGCAATTGCTGGGTCAAAAAGTACATCAATTTTTAGTTTTTTTGAGAAACCTCCAGACTGTTTTCCATAGTGGCTGTACCAATTTGCAATCCCACCAACAGTATATGAGGGTTCCCTTCTCTCTACATCCTCGCCAAACTTGTTTTTCTTTGATTTATTGTTGATAGCCATTCTGCCAGGTGTGAGGTGATATCTCATTGTGGCTTTAATTTGCATTTCTCTAATGATTCGTGACCTTGAGCATCTTTTCATATGTCTATTGGTCATCTGTATTTCCTCTTTGGAGAAATATCTATTCAGGTCTTCTGCACATTTTTTAATAGGATTGTTTGGTTTTTTGTTGTTGTTCTTAAGTTGTATGAGTTCTCTATATATTTTGAATATTAACCCCTTATCAGATGTATCATAAGTGAATATCTTCTCCCATCAGTTGGTTGTCTTTTTGTTTTGTTGATGATTTCTTTGTTGTGCAAAACCTTTTTAGTTTGATACAGTCCTTCATTTATTTTTTCTTTTGTTTCCCTTGCCCGAGTAGATATGTCCAAAAAGGAATTACTAGTAGCTATATCAGAGAGATTATGGCCTATGTTTTTTTTCTAGAAGTTTTATGGTTTCAGGTCTTACATTTAAGTCTTTAATCCATTTTGAATCAATTCTTGTATATGGTGTAAGAAGGTGGTCCAGTTTCACTTTCATGCATGAATCTGTTCAATTTTCCCAACACCATTTATTGAATAGACTGTCTTTACCCCATTGTATGTTCTTGCCTCTTTCGTTATATATTTAATGAGCATATAGGCGTGGATTTATATTGGGCTCTCTATTCTGTTCCATTGATCAATGTATCTGTTTTTATTATGGCGACATTGGATAACGAAATCCAGTAAGTTTCAGGTGTACAATTCAACAGTAAGGCAAATATATACATGGCATTGTGTGTTTACCAGCAAGCTGCTGTGACAGTCCAGGCGAGATGGAAGATCTGAACCAGAGTCATGGAAAGGTGAGCTAAAAATGGGAGGAACAAACAAAAAGAAATGACACGGAAATAAAAACAAAGGGAAGTTCTGACACCCACATTTAGTCTCCTTGACATTGCTTCCATTACCTCTAGGGACATGTCCTGGATAAGGGTGAAACTGGATGCTCCTTGGCAGTTTCACATCACACCACCCCTAACTTTCCATTGGATAAAGGAAGGCCCAAAATAACCTCTGGTCCCACAGGCTAGTGATTACTGGGACTCGGATTCCTGTTTGGAAAACATGGGGAAGAAGCCAGGCACTTGCCCACTTACCTTCTCACCAGCTGACCTGGGCGTTAGCTCCCTGGTGCCTGCTGACGCAGGGCATTTGCCAACTTCGATTAGCTCCTTGGCCTGGTGTAGCCGGGCATTGCTGCATTGCTGCTAAAAGAAGCCTCCAGGAAGGGGCTGTGAGACTAAAGATGTTTTTTTTTTTGTTTCCTACTAAGTGTAAATCAGGACTTACTGCTTGACAGTTTGAGGTAGGGGTGGGGAACAGATAAAAATATTAACAGGAGCAGAAGACAAAGCCCAATGTTTACTTCTGAAAACAGAGAAGACATTCCAAACAATCAGTGTGGATTACTTATTTTTCTTCTCTTTGCTTAAACTTTGTAAGGTCCTTTGGAGTCCAGCAGAATAAGCAGAGCATTAGTGAAGTGATCTATGGAAGCTTGCTGCTGGCTCAGAGCAGGCTGCTCGCAGTGGAACAGACAGGTGACTATCTGCCTGATTTCTGGCTCCTGTTCTTTGCATCACTGGGACACTTGACCCTCATCTGCAGTTTGAGCCCTTCCATAGCAGGTAGCACCTCTTTTGTTCCTGAATACAGGGAATTTAAAGGAATTTGAGAACCCTGGTTCAGGATTCAGTGTTAGATTAAGCTTTCTGGTCATCCCATTCTGACTCTGAATGTTGATTTCACTATCTATAGCTGTTTTTCTTGTTTCTGTGGTTAGGCTCCTACTTGTATTTTATTTCTTCTAGGACTAGGGTCCTGGCTGGTTAACCCCCAGGCATTAGAATTCCATGCCCAAGTCCTGGCTAACAGGAGAGGGCCCTGATTCCCATGAGCGGAATTTTCTACTATCACTGACTCATGTTTGCTTACCTGGGGAAGAGGAGTCTAGGGCAGCAGTTCTATCCTGGCTGGTCAGCAGAACCACTGGGAAGTTTTAAAGCATGCAGATGCCTGGGCCTCACTCCCAGAGATTCTGATTGAACTCATCTGGGGTGAGGTCTGGGCATAGGTTTTTAAGTGATTTACATGTATAGGTCAGGATCGAGAGCCACTGGTCTGGTGGTTACGATGGGGGGCCTTGGTGTTTGTGACAACATGAATGGATCTTGAGGACGTTATGCTAAGTGAAATACAGAGAAAGACAAATGCTGTATGATATCACTTATATGTGGAATCTAAAAAAGTCAAACTCAGAAAAAGACTAGAATAGAAGACATTCCAAACAATCAGCTGGATTACTTGTTTTTTCTTCTCTTTGCTTAAACTTTGTAAAGTCCTTTGGAGTCCAGCAGAATAAGTCCAGCAGAGGGTGGGGGATATGGGGAGATATTAATCAGACTATGAACTTCCAGCTACATGAATAAGTTCTGGGGATCTAACGTACAGTGTGATTATAATTAATAACACTGTATTGTATACTTGAAAGTTGCTAAGAGAGTAGATCCAAAATGTTCTCACCACAAAAAGAAACAGTCATTATGTGACCTAATGCAAATGTTAGCTAATGTTATGGTGGTAATCATTTTGCAATATATAATGTATCAAATACACATGTTGTACACCTTAAACATACATTATAAAAGTGCCAGAAAATACAAGGTTGTACTAAAACCATCGAGAGATTATTAACATAGAGAATGCAGTAAGTTTAATAAAGATTTTAGATAGCATTTGAACAATTTAAGGAAATAAAAGAATGCTGATATGGAAAAAAAAAGAGTTTAGAGCCTTGGGATTACATAGATGTGGCTTCAAATCTGATTTTATCATTTATTAACTATGTGACCTCAGGGAAAGTTATTTAGGCTTGTGTGTTGTTGGTTTCCTTGTCTCTAAAATTACACCTATCTTCTGGTTGACATGTATTCTAGATAGCATGTAAAGCGTCTAGCATGGCGTCTGGAATGGACCCAAAATAGGGATGTAATACTATTGCCAAACTCTTTTCCTTGTGTTCAACCAATTCCTAGAATAATAACCCCTTACTGGGCTTCTCACATATGGATCACCTATCTGCAGCCCACAGATGCCACTCTCTATGTACGTCTATAGAATGTTCTTTACCCTTTCAGCCTAAGATCCTGCTCCAACCTGTTGGGCACATGCAGTTGTCGGCACCTTGAGTTTGCTGCTTCATCTAGCCCACCACCTACGAGCTCTGCTCTTGAGAAACTGGGGAAACCAGGAGAGCAAACAGTTCATCTCTTGGGTTACTTCTATTCAATTGGCAGTGACCACACAGAGCACAACCTTGAGGATTCTGAGGCTGAAACTGAGCTCAGCTAGGACTTAGTGATGCCCGCCAGACACAGAAGAGTGGGGGAGAGATGCCACATGTGCTGCTCCTCTGCTGATGCTGGTATCCGAGACTACTGCAAACCCAGCAGGGCCTGGGTCACTGCCCTTTCCCTCCTCCAATCCCAAACACAAAATCACTTTGTAAATTTTTGATTTAGGGAGGATTGGGCATTCCTGCATTTAGCAAATGGTTCCAGAACCCTCTGCCTGTCTACCCGATCCTAGCAACTCAGAGGAAGCCCTCTGATCTTCTGTGAGGTCGAAGGGGTGACAGCTGCCCCATTTCCAGGTATTGGAAACAGCTGACACAAAGCTCTAGCAACACTGCCCTTGGATTGCTCAGCACTGAGCAGAGTTGTTTCTGCTTTTGGAAGGGCCTCCATGCAACATGAACCTCTTTGCATATTAACCCTTAAAAGAGCAAGCCAGTGTTCTCTTGAAAGCTAGAAACCATAAGAAACACCAGTGCTCTTCCTTTTTGATGGACGCTCAGATCTTGTAAGGCAGTTACCCATTTTCCGTTTCTCTTGTTTTCTTATTTTTCCAATGTACTTTACACTGTTTCAATTTTGCAGTGATTAACAATATGGCTCCATATCCAGAATGCATGGATTTCAGTCCCTGCTTTGCTAGTCACCAATGCTGGACCTTCGACAACTTAACTGAACTCTGTGCCTTAGTTTCCTCATTTCTCGAATGCGAATACTAACACTGCCACCTGGTCAATGGATCACTGTGAGGATTAAGTGAGTCGATCTGCATGAGATGCCTCAGACAGTACCTACTTAGAGTAAGGTTCCAATGTCCTTGTTATTGTGTAATGGACTGGATGACATGAGGCTGGATGGTGAGGTAGGACCTTCCTGAAGTGCCATGGCTATTTTTAAAAATGTGACAGTGGCTCCTTGTTTCTCTTTCTCTTTCAAACTTTGTGAGTTCATCCATTTCACCCTGGCTTCAGTCATTTCCAATCAGCTGGGACACTTAAAGATAATGGGCTTCATTTGGAATGTACAGTCTAGAAAAATGCCTTTTATCATAGTGTATCTCCTTCACCATTTCTCTAAGTGTGCCAAAGAGCATCACTAGTGGATAAACAAGAGTTGCCTCTTTGAATCATCCAGAAAAGACAAAGTGGCCCTGGATGCTGATGAAACAGATGAGATGGGATCCTCTCTAAGAGTCAGAGATTAGAGAAGAGTCTCCGATATCTGCACTAGGTGAGCCCAACATACCCTATCAGCAGAGTAAGAGTTCATAAATACTTTTGAGATATTTCTATGGACCCATCACTTTTCTAAGTGTTTTATGCGTATTAATTCATTTGATTCTCACAAAATCTTATGAGGTAAGTCATAATATTTTTTACTCGTTCTTCATAAATGGGGAAATTGGAGCACAGGGAAGTTAAGTAACTTTCCCACAGTCACACAGCTCTAGTAGCAGACCTGGGATTCAGACTCTAGCAATCAGGCTTCTAGATGGGCATGGAAGAAAGATGGGCATGGTCTGGGAGCAGAAGTGGATTGAAATAGAAAGGTTTCTAGTTTAGGTTTCTCAGAGATTCAGGCCCAGAGGACTCTGGGTCAAGAATAAGTCAGCGAGGAATGTCGGACCTTGCTTTGCCAGTGAGGTCTGTCTCCAAAGCTGGTCAAAGCTCCACTCAGAATGGCCTTCCCTAAAAGTCTGCTCTGAAAAAGTCTGCTATTGGATAGGGTATTGCCATGACTTATCATGTGACACCCTTGTCTTCAAGGTCATTGTTTCAAGAAAGAGGATATATCCAGAGGGCTGGAGATAACACTGAAGCAACTTGAGAGCTGCATGTCCTTGGTGACATTATAAATCCAGAAGGAACTGAGATACAAGCCCCTTTTGTTTCAGATACTGTTTCTATAAACAGTGACTCTACAGGATACAAATCCCGCAGTTTGATCCAAGGTTTCCTGACTCTTCAACTCAGCAACACACTGGATCTCCCTTTGCCGGGCACCATATAATATGGAGTGACATAAAACACAGGCAAATATTGTCTGGCTTTGAAAGTAATTTTAGAGCCAGGCAGAAAAAGTTTGCAGCTTGAAGAATATCTGGGCACCTTCCCCAAGGCATTCTCTGCTTGATTGTCAAAAGATGGTAACATTTTCATAGTTACAGATGAAGTGAAAATCTTCCTTGGGGCACGTCCACACTTCCCTAACTCCCATGCTGGCCTAAGTGCCTGATTTAAGTCTTGGGGCAAGTGCCCAGTAGTAAGAGTGTTAATGATGGAGGGAGGCAAGAGATGAACAGTGAATTTTCAGAATGTTCTCCAGCCTTTAAGTGCTTGAGAAACCTCTTTAATCTCTTTTTACTACAAACAATGAAGCAGGAAAACCATAAATATAAACCCTTAAAGTTGAAATTGACCTTGAAGACCATCCAGTTTAGTCTCTTCCTATGATAGACAAGAACTTGGGGCCAAGACCAGAAATGGCTTGGCCACTTAGTTCATGGCTGAAATACCAGGATCCCTGGCTTGGAAGGTAGGCTAATCAGAATTCAGGTTTCTGCGTTATCTAAGAGATGGATGATATATTTGGACACCCTTCACCCCAGCCCATAAACAGAAAATTTTCAAATACAGTTTGCAGTGTCTAAAATGTGCAAGAATGTGGACACACAGACACACACAGACACACAGAGCTGGGACGGGGGTGGGAACAGATTGTTCTCCTGCCCTCATTTCTAGAAACCAGTTCCTACAACCAGGAAAAGGTTTGCCACAAACACTGGAGAAGCCCTTTGTATTTACAGTGTGGCCATTCTGGAAGGGTAAAGCTAGGACTCCTCAGCTGGACATTAATAACTGATTAATTCAGGAAGCTTATTTAATTTGTGACCAATATAACCGTTTCACAGAGAGAGGGCCATGTTGGCAGGTGCAGAACCCAGCTCCCCAGATGGAATAATCTTTTCCTTATTAATTTGCTGCATGTTGCTTCTCATTTCTCTCAGTCGTTCCAAATGTGTTACAAACGACTACATGCTTTGGGTCCTGAATCCACTACTGCTGTAGCTTTGAAAGGAAAGGAAAAATAAATTGTTGACTGTAAACTGCAGTGAGCTTTCCTGGCACACATTTTCACGTTCGCCTTTAAATCGTCAGTGCACTCTCTTAACCCGAGCACTGCTCCACTGGGGAGCAACCATTGCTCTTGTGTTTTTTAGGAAATGGAAATGTAGGTGGTTTGAACGATGTTTTCAGGGCCGTGGTAAGAGGTAGTGGCGTGGCTAGGATGGGAACTCGCAGTTCCAATTTCTTGGGCTGTGCTGTTTTCCTATTACTTGAATACATAGCAGGCTGATTGCCTACTTCCTTGAGTGGAGGGGTGGTTTGAAAAACAGATTGCTGTGCCCCTTTCCCCAGAGCTTCTTATTCAGCAAGTCTAGGGTGGGGCCTGAGAATTTGCATTTCTGACAAGTTCCTGGAGATGCAGAGAGTTGTGGCAGGAGAGCAGAGTAAGGGGGCTGCTTTCTCCAAGTAAATACTGCTTGGTATCTTTTGGAGAAGGCCTCTTTCGTTTAGAGGATTTCTATTTTGTGTCATTTTCTTCTCCTCTCCCCCCATATGCTAAAATCCCAGTTTAGAAACTTTTTAAAAATATTAGGGCTCAATGGAGATTGTAGCTTGACTAAATAAATTTGAATGTGTACTGCAGTACTTGATATGGATTTTCCAAAATGTGAGCACTTAAGCCAGACAAAAATATTTCCCCTGGGTTCAGCCATTCTACATAGACCAGCTCCTGGTTTATAAGGAACCATTTGAACAGAATACGGTACCAAAGTGCAGTGCTGCAGAAGCATCTTTCAGATAATTTCTAAATGTAGAACATACTCCTCAATCTCAGTCTCTCATCCAACATTTTTTGGTCATTTATAGGCTTAAGACATGCCCTGTCATTAACTACAGTGTTTTGTGGGGGGTATTTTAGGGTAGAACAGCTCATATTTCCAGGAGAAGTACTTTTGCTTTGCCAGATATAAAAAATTAGCAACTCACACTTAAATATAGAATGAATGCAAAGATCTTGTTTGTTTAGTGTGTGTGTGTGGGCGGGGGTGGGGGGGTGGAGCAGGGTGTGATTTAATTAATTGGAAGACCAGCTTTTACAATTCCACACTATTGACATTACCAAGCATAGATTGTTGTTACTCAGACAAACAAATGCCAGGTTGAGCTCCTGATCTAGTGTTTTGTACCTAGAAAATAATTATAGGAGGTGAGGTAAAGGCCTATGGAAATCCTACGAAGAGTGCTGCATAAGTGGCTCTTTTTCTTAATGAGGAATGTAATGTGTAAGATTGCAATATTTTTCTGTTAATATTTAAACATATTCTTCAAGCAATTTACTGCATCTGTGCACATATCAAAAAGCAAGGGGGAGGATTTCCCCCCTCACAAATTAAAATAGTGGCTAGAATTAAGGAAATAGATGAAGGTGATCAAAAGACTTGGGGTAGAGGTACAGGTGGGTCATTTATTAATTGGAATGTAATTAAAAATGCTGGTTGATTTGGAGTGGCTGCATCTGCTCTAGTCACTGAATTTCACTCTTAGGTTGAAATTCACACATCCAACCACCAGTTAGTTTAATATAATCAACAAGAGTCAGATTCCCAACTCTCCCTTCCCCCAAACCAATCAACCAACCAACCTTCAAAGCAACAGTTAAAACACAGCTAATAAAATAAAATAAAATAAAATAGCCCAGATCCCATCGCTAATTTTGCTGTTCAAGATTTTGAGGTTGGATCAAATCGACAGATGACTCTTTCTAGGCTAAATACTTTATCTACCTCCATTTATGTACACATAATGTTTCTTATTCCAAAGAACTAATATTCTTAACAATGGCTTGCCAAAATGTAGCCATTTCCACTTTAAGTGACTTACAGAACAGGCTTTATGTGAGAATATGGAGAAGCCATATGTGTTTTACTTTAGGCTTAAGCCCTAATGCGGCCAGAGTCCTGGATGAACTGAGGTCGGGCCTGAAGCTTTTGGTTGCAGTTCTAGTAACTACTTAAATGAAAAGGGGATAATTTAACACTGATTCATTCTAAGATTTAGTTCAGATTTTCACTCAGAACTGTGATAGTATTCATAAAATTAGTACGGCTAATGAAAAGAAAACTTCAAAGACACTGCTAATGACCACAGAGGCTTATCGATATGGTGAAAAATAATAGATCAAAGCAATGATCTAGGTTATTTCTAGGCATCTTAACAATCAAACAGGTTTAACTGCTCGTATGCAACGAATAGAGTACAACATGGCTACTCCCATTAACTTTAAGTTGGTTAATTTAGTATATGCCTCCATTTTTTTTCTCTCTGACCTCATCTTCTAATGAAACTTATCATGTTTACCAAACTCCTTTAACTTCAAGTAATTTGAATCTCACATTTTATTCTCATTCCTTTTATTCAACCCTTTCAAAAATATTTTAGTCTTCCTCAATTATGAAAATTGATTAAGCCTTGAAGTTTCCCAAAGTTCTGATTTCATGGCTGGACTCATGACTTGACTGGCAGTCAGGGGTTTCCCTTAGAGTTTAGAGTACTTTGCAAACTTACTGGACAGATTACGATCGAGTAATTCATCTCATTCAATCTGCTCTTCCATATACATAACACAAGTCAATGTTTGACTTTCTTGATCCTTATTTATAAGACAATACAAGAGGAAACCATGTGTGTATGTTTGAAATAGAAATGATACATTGCACAGATATAGTTCACCACGTTCTGGGATGGGTTGACAGTGTTCAAATGGGGAGTCGGAAGAGTAGGAACAGATGCTTTTTTTCCTTAATGGCTCTTTCTCTAATTTAAAATCCTTCCATTTATTTCCCTAAGATTTAGTGATAACTTTAAACACTTTAACTAAATTACCCAGCGGCTTGGCAGCCATCACAGAGGCAAATCTTTTTAGAAATCCTAGCAATCTGTTAGATCTTGGGTACTGTGATATAAAATCTGTGTGGCTCCATGAACAAAAATTAAATCAGTGCAATGGATACAAATACATAATGCATATGGCACCATCTCCAAACTGAGGGTACATGACCTGCCTCTAAATATTGAATTTCTATATCTTTTTTCAGTCATTGACTTTCTAAATTTGGGCCAATTTATTCTCATTATCTGTGAGTAAACCTACTTTGATTTTTTTTTAACAGTTATTTGATAATCAAATAGAGCCAGCCAGCCCTGGATCCTGATGTTGCTAGGATACACAGTTTGGTACTTGATGAAAGTATATCACTTCAAAGGGGAAAATTTTCAAGTGTCCTAGAAAATGACACTTCCGTCTTCCACTGTGGAAGACAGGCTCAATCCTAGAGCTTCTTGGAAGCTCTGCAGGACTGGCCTCCCGTGCTTTGACATAAGCATCCTCTCTGAAGGGCTGTACAAGTACTAAAACTCGTCAGGTTGGTCTTAAAGCAAGGAACACACGTATTTATAAAAAAACACGTTTTCGTATTTGTTTTACAGTGAAGAGAAAAAACCCAGAACCCCCAGATTTTATGTACTTTGAAAATATATTTAAAAACATTAAAAATTCTATATTTAAAACATATATTATATGTTAATTAGTACACTTAAATAGAACTTGTATTTACAATAGGCTTCTGATGCGGTTAAGTTTTAATGCCAATTTTTTCAATAACATAATTATATAAATATACTAAAATACAATAAATATTTTTTTTTGTTTTACATGGTGAATAATATCTTTACCATAGAGAGAACAAGGCCACAGACATTTACTTACATTTTCAATGGGAATCACCATAAAAAAGCAACAGGCCTGCTGCCATGCATGAAACACTTCTGCCACAAAGAGACCACAGCAAGACTTTTAAAGAACAAAACGAAACGGAACGAAAATGAACAGCAACAGAGAAAGATTTTAACAAAATAAATCTTAGGTCAACATAAACCAACAAGCGTGTGATTGTGATATATCTTGTTGGATAAGAGAGAGCCACTGACCACACGATTGCTGTGTCTCCTACTGGACCACTTAACAGATTTGGTTTTTGCAGTACTTTGAGACTGTGATGGGGACTTTTTCTTGTTCAAATAATTTTGTCCCTCAAAACAAAGCTGCAAAAAGTTAACATACAGCAGATATTCCAAGTATTCATTACATGTTAAAAATAATTACAAAGATAGTATTTTCAAACAGCACAAATCTATGCTACATAAATTCTTCCTTCTTCTAGTGGCAGGTATTCAGATGGTACTGTAAAAGATAGTCTCGTTCTAAATGAAAAGACTGAACAAAGAGAAATAACTTGCTGACAGTGTCCCTCGTTCCCTGGGTCATGGTGGATCTCCTCTTTTGCTTATCCCTCAACCTACTAAGATGCAGCAATTTCTTGAGGCTTTCTGATACTCAGGGACACTTTCGGATTTGGGCAGTGGGCTGAATGGGCTTAGCACTAATTTTCATGGGGGGTCCATTTTTCCCAAGACCACTATTCCAGGCTCCCAACTTGACTTCTTGTAACCCAAGATGGCAGAGGTGAGGCAGGGACTCTCTTCATGAACAGACAGGATGAGACAGGAGGTTGCTGTGGCCTTCCCTGGGGAGCAAAACCTTGCCAGCTCTGTCCTGGCCTCCTCCATTGAGCAAGGCACCTTCAAGTCTTTGGTGTGCTGGATGTGCAGACACCTTCTCAAAGTCTTGTCTCTGGACAAGATTTTTTTATCGGTAGCCTTGATCATCCAACCTGAGTTTTGGGGCCTTGTCCTGTTCCCTTCCCCCTTACCAAAAGTTCTCAAAAGATAAAACCCTGGTTTCCTCAAGTCTGATTTCAAAGAAATAAGTGTTCAGGTAGCAAACATCTTGTAACTCATCACATCGATCTCATGATTATAATGTCCCATTTGTTTCTGAACCTGCTCCAGGCTAATCCAGCTTTATGCAAAATTATCCAGGGGTGGAGAGTGTTAAGTAGGCTTGAGCGTGGTCCTCCAGCGAGAACCTCTTAGCACAATTAGATAATGTAGGCACTTAAAGCGTGAGGTCCAAAGCAACTTGACACATGTCATTCCAGAGCCACCTCTGAAGGGCCCTTCAGAAGCCTCCCTTTTGGAATGTCTCAAGTACCATTCCCCACCCCCACCTAGACCTCAGGATGGCCACTCAGAAATTCCTCTTGCACCGCCCGGAAATGATATATCAGCTCCACATAGCCTCCATATGGCTGTTCAGTCTCATTTCACTGGCAGTGTGGACTCCTGTTCTGATCTAGGCGTTTCTGGGTCCATACAAAACACCACCTTTTGCTCGCAAGACATGTTTAAGCCTTACCATGATTTTTCTTTTTGAGCCTTACAATGATTTACCCAAATAGTAAAAAAAAAAAAAAAAAAAAAAAAAAAAAATGTAATTTTTGAGTTATTTTTGGTTGTTTTTTTTTCTCTTCTAAAAGAAAGAAATCACTGTTCTCTATGCTTATGAGTGCCACGATGTGGCAAAATTTGTTCACTCGTTCACAGCAGCGGTAAAATATTTCAGAGCGCGGAACTGATTTTTCTTAAGAGAAAACAAAACAAAGAGGAGACCGAAGGGGGAGGAGGGGAAAGAATGTGCTCTAAGTAAAGGCAGGTCTTTCCGACAAAAGAAGCTTTCCCTGACCAAGGCCCAAAGGGTGAATGAGAGCCTCGGAAGTACATTACGGGAACTGGAGTGAGCACTTCATTCGGTTGCCTTATTTTTATTCACTTTCCAGTCATCTGATTGATATTGCAAACAAATTTACAGCAGACAAATGAATCTTTTATCAACCAGAATATATATATATATATATTGAAGAAATTCTTTCCCCATCCCTACTCCCAGTGGGAACTAAAAACAAAAACAAAACAAAACAAAAAACAAAACAAAACAAACAAAAAAACACAAAACAAACAAAAAATAGATCCCTCCCATCCCTCATCCCCTAAGCCAGTAAAGCGATGACAACAGCACCTTGACACTGTTTTAATTCCAATGCTATCAGAAGTTTAAAAGCAGTAAAACAGATATAGTACTAACAAGAACGAAGATACTTACTGTCTAAAATGTAAACGGAATGTTTTGGTTCAAATTTTTGTTGATTTTTTTTTTGTCTGTTTTCTGAAAGAGGACAGTTTATTATCAATTCACAATTAAAGCAGCATGCAATTTATTATTATTTTTTTTAAAACTTTTTACGTTTTCAATTCTTGGCAACGGCAAAAAACCACAACATTATCGAGGAATGTAATGCAGACTTTTTAAAGTTGTGCGCAAAATGACTGTTTCCCTTCTGGTCATGGATATGTCCAATAAATAGATTGTAGAACCACTGTACTGTATAAACTTCATTTATACATGCAGTTCATAAAATTATTTTTTTCTTAACTGAATAATTTACCCTGTTATGTATATATACAAATAGATAATTTTGTCTCAATATAATCTATACAACATAAATCCACTATCTTCCCCTTTTAATGGTCAATGTACATACACAGGAAGTGTCTATCCTTATGAACCGCCAGCCAATTCTCTTTTTGTTATCCATGGTAAGGGCCCGCACGTAGGACTGGGTAGTTCGGCACTGGGAGTTCCAATGCCTCTTGTCTATGCCCCTGCAGCCCTCCTTCGTGTAACCCATGGGATTGCACTTGGTCTCGTAGAAGTACTGCTTCAGTTGGCCTTTCGACACAGGGACTTTTTCAAGGACCGTGACCGTCCCGCCTGACATGTCCACTGCAGTCTTTTTATCTGCCGCTGTGACCCACTCACTAATGCTGTCGCACACGCTCAGCTCCCCGCGGCGGGCGGGGTCAGAGTGGCGCCGGACCCTCATAGACATGTTTGCAGCATCTAGGTAATTTTTGTATTCCTCAAGCAGGAAGAGAAGAGGCGGCTCCAAAGGCACTTGACTACTGAGCATCACCCTGGAAGTGTACAAGTCCGCGTCCTTATTGTTTTCCTCATGGGGCCGAACTTTCTGGTCCTCGTCCAGCAGCTCTTCTATCACGTGTTCAAAAGTGTCAGCCAATGCTGTCAGGCCTCTCGAACCTGCCTTGGGCCCATTCACGCTCTCCA
Source organism: Pteropus medius (assembly GCF_902729225.1). Classification (NCBI taxonomy): domain Eukaryota; kingdom Metazoa; phylum Chordata; class Mammalia; order Chiroptera; family Pteropodidae; genus Pteropus; species Pteropus medius. The sequence continues at coordinate 6,066,716 of NW_024340696.1, forward strand.
GAGTCCCATGGGTCCGCACACCTGGGTAGGCCAAGCTGCCTTGTCCTCGGACGTTTGCTTCTTTCATGGGGGCAGCCTTCATGCAACCGAAGTATGAAATAACCATAGTAAGGAAAAGGATGGTCATCACTCTTCTCACCTGGTGGAACTGTGGGGAGAAAGCAGAAATAGGACATAAAACTGGTTAGGACTTTCTTTTGCAGGATACGACGCAGCCCATCTGATTGTAATTCTAGGCCATTCTGCAAGGTCAAGGTTTTTTATGTATTGGTGATAAACTCCAGCTGTACCAGACACAAGTTAATGTCAGTAGTGTGCTGTATGTGGTTTAATATAAACCAGAGGCGTGCAGTGTTTTCTCCGAGATTTAGAATATAAACCCAAGATTAGATGGAGTCTAAGCAAGTGAAAAAATTGTGGCTTCAAGTTCTCCTCCTTCCTCTCGCTTTAGCAGCTTTGTAAGTTAAATTTTTAATGATCTCTGCTCAGGCTGTCACAAGAAACACAAAATCAGAAATGTTACTAAGCAACAACTGCAAGTGTAATAGTAATTTTTTTTTCAAGTTAGCAATATGGTACTATTGCAGCAATGTGTGGCAGGAACGGTAGTGACCTGGGGGTTCTGAGTGGGCCTTTCTAGCTATGTGATAACTAGACATGAATAGCACAATAAAATAGAAGTCAGGAGGGCTATAAGGAGCCCTTTCCTTGACTTTTTTTCTCCCACAGAGATAATCTATTAGAGCAAAGAAGATGGGAGTGATCCTGTTTTACAGATAAGGAAACCAAAGGCCGTAGAGGACTTGCCTTGTGCCACAAAGAAAGTTCATATTAGAATTCGGGACTCCCAACCCCAGCTCCAGTATTTTCCCACTATACCTGGGTGGTCATAACCGAAAATGTTTTGCTTATTTCCAAACAGAAATCATTTTCTACACATTGATTTTAATGACGTGTCTATGCCTGGGGCCGATATGAAAACAATGTGTCTGCTTAAGAGAGAACTGGAAAAGTCAGCATTAAAAAGGTATCGAAGTCAATTTCAAATGCCTCCCATATGCAGATCCACATTTATCTCCTTAACTCTCTGAGCCCTTCACCCCTTGGCTTTTCTGGCTCATATACAGACACATCTAAAAAAGCTCAGCTTCTTTTTCATTGGAAATGGGGGCCTCTCTGTGTGTGTGTGTGTGTGTGTGTGTGTGTGTGTGTGTGTGTGTGTGTGTGTGTGTGAGCTCTGAGTTTATCATACCTTTAAAAAGCTGAGTGGCATATTACATGTTTTGGAATAGGCAGCCAGCACTTCTTTCTGTGCTTTTGAAGTTTCCTGGGAAGTCCCTTAACAGCACACCGCAAAATTAATCTTTTCCTGTTTGCCAGAGGGTTGCTATACTCTAAATTTGGCTCCACATCTACAAGCATGCTCTGGGAAGCCAATTAGAATGGATGAACAAGCAAAATGAAGAGATACCTACAGACCAAACCAAGGTTACTGTCAGATGGTGAAGGACTCCAGAATCACTTACCTGAAGCATCGCATCCCTTAGCAGTAAGACAAGCATCCCCCACTCACAGCCCGATATTCTAACTTTATTCCTACTTTCAGTTCTGGGGCACAAACTTACAAAAAGACACATACGTGCTATTTAGTCCATATACACACTGTGCCAGTCGGTAGGAAAAGGGACTGTTTTTCTGTCCACTGAATGAGAAGGCAACCTACCTCCAGTCAATAGGTCACACTACAGAAATGGCTGAAAACTCTGGTATCGAGAACCCAATGTTTCTTTTCTTTACTTTTACAAGATATCATATTTTCTCCCACTAAGAGACTTTCTTGTCAGCCCCAAACACCAGCAGATTTCCTTGTAGGTTCACACTCACTTTGCACATAGAGCGAGCACACTCAGAACTGCTTGCAGTGCACAACGGTCTGAGATTAGGAAGGGCACAAAGGCTTCAAACAAACACAAACCCATTCTGCTAGTGCCTGGTCTTTTGTGAATGTTTTGGATTCTGCACCATCAAAGAAATGGATCCTCCAAGGAGGGTTCTATTCCTGGCAGGCAGTACTTACACCATTGAATGAAAATCCTCTCTCCTAATGTTCCCAGTCCAAATTAAAACAACCCAAGGGACACCTCAAATGTAGGTCGGTGAAAGAATGCAAATTTAGAGTATTTTACTCCAGCCATCTGTATCACACTGGTAGAGATTTGCTGTGATCAGCTATCTTTTAATACCATATTTTATTAAATCTTCGATACCATCATTATAAATCACATCATTATAAAGAATGAAGCCAATTAAACTGTTTATCACTTACAACAGTCACTGTATACTTACTGAAAAGATTTTCTTTAGAATTATTTGGATGCATTTATCATATATAACCTTTGCACGTACATAAAAAATAAAGCAAAATAAATTGGTTAAGGCAATGACAACTATATTATAACTGCTGCAATGCCAACAAGAATAAAGTGACAACTGTAAGAACCCAATTTCAGAGAGGTTAAAAATATTAATTAAAAAAAGTACATCTTAGAATTAATGAAGCAGAGTAAGTTTAATAAGCATTTACTAAGTCCCCACACTAACTGCTTAAAATGGCCCAAGGTACTGAGGTATCTTAAACCACAGTTAGAAAACTGTTTTATTATCACTACCAGAGTAATGAGTCTTTTAGAAACCCTTTGTTTATACTTGACTTAAAGAAGTTCATCCTGCCTTTCACTGGTCTCATTTATCTTTTTATTAATAACTTTTTGGTTAAAAAAGTAGTTAGTACTTTATCATTTTCTCATCAGTTCCACAAGAAAATGTTTCAGAGGGACAGATGGCATCTGAGTAAATATTACTCGGCGTTCACCCTGAAGCCTACCACAGGCACCCCTCAAAGCAGAACATCTGCATGGATTCAGTAACTAATCACCTGGTGATAAAGCTCAACCCCATCCCCAGCCTTGCTCTCTGAGAGATACTTCTACAATGCTAACTGCCTACTCACTTACTAGGCCTTGAAGTCAAGTGCATCCAAAATCAAACTCAATACTTATTGTTGGAACAGGGTTACTTCCTGTGAACAATGTTATTTTTCTGTTTCTGACAATGGTTTCTTGATACATTGAACCACCCAGGCCACAGGCTAGAAATTTTGAAATCCAGTTTAATGATACATTTCTTGTATAGCTTTCAAATCCAACCAATGGAGAGGACCCTGCTCATTTTCTCTTTAAAACATTTCCCATGCATCCTTTTTTATTTTTCTCCATCCATTTTCTTGGCTCAGCCCTAAATATCTCCTGTGTGACTGAAACATCCCCCTGATATACTTGACATCCCAATGTTCCATTCAGCTCCAATGACCACTGCCTGACAAACACTCTCATCTTATTCTCTTATACAAAACCATTTATCTGATATTCAAAATGTAGTCTCACCCTACTTAGCTAACTTTCCATATTACTCAATGTTTCATCACCTCTGCTCTGATCAGGAAAAAGTCCTTGGACTCCATATCCATAATTGCCTGGAAGTGACTTGTTCCATTCTCCTGGTAAATCCTTCGTCTCTGACTAAATCTCGCTTATCCTTCATGACTCAGTTCGAGCATTAAATCATATATGTATACCTTCTCTAATTACTCCAGCACACACTCCTTATCCTTTAAAATTCCATATCACATTTCATTTAGTACTCATTCCTACTCAGTTGTTAACTGCATTGCTAATTATGGTCAGTCCTCAGTGGAATGATAAGCTCAGTGAGGGAATGGGTCATTGCTGATCCCCTAATAATGCTTAACCCAGAATAATGTAATAGTACCCAGTAAAAACCTACTGATGAGTTTATTAAACCATGAGAAGAGACAGTTTTGACATCATTTCATGATGTCATCTGGAAAGCATCAGTGAACTCACTGAAATTATTAGATCAAGTATAGGCTGTGGTAAACCAAAATTATAAGCTGTAAGAAATTTGATGGATGGCAATTATCATCCATAAGCAATCTCTTAAATTTCTCTAGGAGGGTAAAACTTTACTTGAATAATTAAAAAGTAAATAACACTACAGCTACTGCCTGTGTAGCTCTAACATCAATAGAAGAGTTAGACAGTACTCAGTAATAATCATAATAGTAAAATTTGGAATTTTCAGTCTTTAAACTTTCTCTTTTTGGTTAATCTCTTCAATACTTTTAAGTACTGTATTAGGAAATCATAAAAGTTTAAGAGCTTCCATGACAATTCTCGTGTTTTAGTCCTTCAGGTAAATCTTTATTACACAAAACATAAAGAGGATACATAATATTGCTAAGGCCATTCATCTATGTATCTGTTTATACATAATAAATTCATTGGTGCTACCTAATTCTGCTCTAAGGCTTACAATAGTGTATAATTACAATCAACTCAACACATCTCTAAAGTGCTAGGAAGGATTTATTTAGACCCACTCTCAAAACATTAAATATACTATACGGGGCTAAAAAGGAAATCAACAAAGTAGGAATAAAAATTAATTTTAAACATGACTTAAATATTCAACAAGATTAGCATGCTTTCCTGGTGCAGTAATAACTTGCATTTGTCTAAAAGACTACAGAATATTCACAAGCTTCATCTAATTTGATTGTTGCAAAGAGACAGGACAGATATTATTATCCCTATTACACAGGTGAAGCAATTGCTGTTCAGAGAGGTAAAATAACCTCTCAGATATCACAAAGCTAATAGGTCACCTACCTTCTTGTCTAAGTTTTTATCATCTGGACATCTTTCCAGTTTTAGAATATTTGACTGCAGGGAAGCGAGAGGCTGTGCTACAAAGCATAGTCAAAGATAGATTTTATACAATATGGACACAGTTTTCAGCAGTTGTATGTATCCTAGGGCCCAACTTTTAAAAGGCACCACCATTCAGTTACTACTTTGTGGTACTGGATTAATCGTGATCTCTAAGACCCTTCCACCATAAGGCTTGATTACATCAGTGAATGGAATTTTAGACCTCGTGATCTTCCCATAAAAGAAAGCTTTGCAAAAATTTAGACATGTTAGAAACAAGTTTCCATGGCAAATGGTAAGAAGGGGAACTAAACAACAGTATTCAGGCATACAGGAAAAAAAAACCCAAAACAAGCTTTGTTCCTGGTCTCCTTGGGTTTTGTCAATGAGCATGTAATCAAAGAAAACACAGTTTACAGATATGGCTGCTCATCTTAGACAGTTCTGTAAGCTACAAGGATAATAGCAAGGTTGAAGAAATTATCAATAATATTTAATTCCTAACATATATGATGCAAACTTATTAAAAGGCCACTTTAATGAAATCTCACAAATCAATATAATCTTTAAACTGTGTCCAGTTTCACTACATGCATACATTAGCCTTATTTTGTTCATTCATCAGACATGAAATCTACTTTCGGGTCTTATAGTCTAGGAGGGAGATAGTACACATAAGTAAGTAACTAAAATATAAAGGTAGAAATGACCCAGGGAAAGTATAGATAAAATTCGAGAAAGAGAAAGAGGTTACATCCTGTTAGAGAATGAAAAATGCTTTGTGAAGAAGACTGGCAAGGATAGAAAGAATTTAAACATATCTAGAAAAAACACCAGTGGATGGATGGCAGCTTGGCTAAAAGCATGGAGGTGGGAAGGCATGGAGTACATTTCTGGAGAGAAGAGTTCTGGCACGGGAACAGTGAGAAATAAGAGTGAATGACTGTTTGGAAGGCTGATAGTGACACTTAGGAGTCTGGACCTGCCTTACAGGCACGCAACAGCCAGTGAGAGTTTCCGAGCAGGGGAATGGTTTGAGAATCCCTGTTTATCATCATGTGTAGGAAGAACCAAAAGAATGATAGACTGGAAGAGACAAATTAATTCATTGATTTAATTCTTAGTGGCTAATGAACTTTAAAACTAAATATTAATCGGCGGTCCCCAACCATTTTGGAACCAGGGACTGGTGCTGCTATGAGAATCTAATGCCTGATGATCTGAGGTGGAGCTGAGGTGGTTACACTAGCACTGGGGAGCAGCTGCAAGTACAGATGAAGCTTTGTTTGCTCACCCGCCACTCACCTCCTGCTGTGTAGCCCGGTTCCTAACAGGCCGTGGACCAGTACCAGTTCTCAGCCCAGGGGTTGGGGACCCTGTATTAAGTAGTTAGTTACTTAAGTATGGGGTTGGGGTTAAGGGATTAGATATATCTTTTAACTTAATCAATCAATCAATTCATTCATTCATTCATTCATTCATTCATTTTTAGGCTGAGGTGAGTTGCAAAAAGAGAGAGAGAGAAATGCAGTGTGCCGAGTGGTAACTGAGTAATATCTAGGTTGGCCGAAAGGACAGCACAAAGGGAGGTGGAGGGGAGGCAGGAATATAAACTCTCGTTCCAGTTGTAATTACATTGAACCTTGATTCCACTCAGCACTTTTAATTCAAAGATCTCCAAACACTTTGCAAATATTAAGTAGTTAAGACTCATAGGACCCTAGAGATGTAGGTAACTATAATTATCCCCATTTCGTGCAGGAGGAGAAAGGACAAGAGTTTTTAATCAACTCATCTGCTTGCTGTGGTTTCCATGATAGAACAAGGTCAGAACCTCAGATTCCAAAGGAAAACTAGGCCTTTAACAATAGGCACTAATTTCTTCCATCCCTCTGCATTATTTTTGTAATATTTTCCAATTAGATATATATTGCTTAGCTAAGAAGACTTCAAAACAAAACAAAACAAAAACACTTCACAGTCCTCAAAGAAAATAATTGGCAATTGGAATCCATAAACAAAATGGGGAGAAAAAAGCTAATCATTATACAGTTGCTCACCTACTTACCTGAATGACTGATCAATTGAAACTAATGAATATTTTAGTAATGAAAACTGATAATGCAGATGTTCCAAAGCTTTAAAGAAGTGCTTTAAAAATGTAGTTTTTAACCATAATGTAGATTATGTCCAAGGGTATCCAATTATATACTTCCTACAAAACACAGTCCTTCGTACCAGAGTATTCTCTCTGACCCCCTAGTACATCCATGGTGTTGAGTGACACCTGCAGACATTACTCAGCCTCACTAAAAGTGCCAGAGAAATCACTGGTTCTTAGTTCAGACCCAGAGTGATATATACATGTAACTACCATGAAAAAAGTATATTTCCCTGAATCATTAATTTGATAAATTTATATACATCTTTACTAGAAAGCACTATAGCTTTAGTCCTCTACTTACTCCTGGTATTCCCCACCCCATTCCTGAAAAAGTAAGGATTTTTCTGTTGGTCAGAGACCTACCTTACCTAAGAGTAAAACCAGACCATATTCTCTATTAGGATAGAGATTAGGTGAAGTGAGTTGTAATGATGGAATAATTTTGGAATAATGGATAGAAAATGCCTAGCAGAAGGACCAGGTTTGGGCAGAGAACACTCCACCTGGCATTCCAAGCCCAGACACAGCTGCCACCATCAAAAGGTCTCTAAGTGCTTCCATCACTACTTCCCTAGGAAACCTACTAGTCTACCGTTATCAAGGAGGAATCCCTGAAAGCTAGAGCCACCCAGAGCTGGCGGTCCTATCCAGGTCCAGGCCTCCTCCTTCTCCTCGTCTTTAGAGGAAACACTCCCCAAACAGTGCATATCTCTAGTCTCTAAGAAAGTCTTAGCATCAAGCATACACAAGTCACTTACATATCAAATGAGCAGGTTATCTAAAAATGTTTTTGAAAATATATTTTAGAACTTCTATTTTGTAGATTATAAGAACCAAATGGCAATTACCATTCAATTAAAAAGCCTAACCTCTTTAATTAGGATTCTGTTTCTTTTGGAATTTCAAGTGGGATTTGTTATAACAAACTAAAGGTCAGATTTAACAATGTTCTACTAAATTTCCAAAAACAATGTATTATTTATCAAATTCCTATACATGGTAGACAGTAATGTTAATTAAGATTATTGTCTACCTGGTTCCATGTCAGTGACCCACTCTTGTAAGGAAGAACTCGGAAAATTATAAAATGTACATCACATTTAATGATAGGTATTGATCTCTACAGCTTCTGTGTAATCATGGGGAAAAGTTTCTTCTAAAGGGACAAGGACTCGAGAAATAGTGAGTAGGGAGATACAAACATCATTGTAACACAAACATTTAAATTATATTTAAACATACAGACTGAATTTATGGAAAATTTTCAAGTAAGAAATTCATTTTATACAACCTAAAGTCTCAAACTTCAGGTAACTTTTTGAGTTTATAAATTAAGTGTATTAATGCAATTCAAATTTGTTACTAAAAATACTACAACAAAAGGAGAAATTTATGGGGCCTGAAATAAGTTTTAGGCAACGTAGGTATGGAATAAACTTCCATGCACTAAAATTAAATGAAGATTGCTTTTCAAAGAGCTATCTACAGGCCAGCAGCATTAGCATCTCCTGGGAGCTTATGTGAACTGCAGAATCTCAGCTTCCATTCCTCCGCCCCATCCACCTGATCCACTAAATCAGAATCTGCATTTCAACAGGATTCACATACTGCAAGGTGATTCATATACTTATTAAAGGCAAGAAGCCCTGGAATAAATGATAAAGAGAAAGGAAATGAGAGGATTAAAGTCAGCTTAAGTATTGTGGTACATTTGGAGCATGCCATGGGCTTACCTGTCATCCTTCCTCCTTGGTTCAACTTATTTCACTGGGACATTTATTATGTGGGAAAATATTTTTGCTTTTCTAATGGTATTAAGCAAAATCTAGGTTCCCTTATGTCCACTGGCTTTGCCGCTATTGCGTTTATACCATAAAGTGTATGATACCAGAAATATAATTGGTTGAATGAGAATTTATAGAGTACTGTTAATCTAAATCTGGACTTCCACTCAATCCCTAACTTTATCTTAATGCTACAAGGCAAGTGCAAGCATAATTGGCCTCCCAGATCAATTACACAGCCTAACATCTCTCAATCAGAACCACACTGGAAATGGCCAGCTACAGCAGGTGATAGATTTCCAGACATGTTAATATTACTTTCAGCTAGAGGTCTCCGACCTTTATGGAGTTCTTTCTGTCCTGAAATGGTAAAACAAAGATAGGTAGGGTGAACTGACTCTTCCACTCAATGGAGACTTCTTATTTCGCACTTGTCCTAAAACAGATCCAGCTATCTCCTACGAAGTACCGCGAAATTGAAAAAAAAAAAAAAAGAAAAGAAAAGAAACTCACAAAATAAAACAACAGCAGCAACAACAATGACAAAACCCTAAAATATATGCATGTAAGAATCAAGCATCAAAATCTCCTATCCGACCATAAACTGTCTCTACTTCAATAAAGTATCCAGCAGGAAACCCAATTTTTCAGTTGGGTTCCAACATTTGGGACCATTTACTTGAAGACTGAAGTACCGAAAATGGTAAAAGAAGAAAGAAAAAGGAAAACTTTCCAAAGAATCAACATTTTTTAGTTCCACAACTTTATGAGGGATTTGATGGGGGTAGTTCCATAAACAGAATTGGAGACTGGTCCACTATTTAGGCTTTTTACACAAAGAACAGCAAAGACAGCTAGTTTCCAAACACCAAGAAGTCACAAAGCTCATCAGTACAAGTGCAAATGACTCCTACTGGGAACCTTCTTAGTGTTGCTGTTACACCATTTGCAAATGGGTGAGCCTGAGATGTCACAGAAATGAAAGGGTTAAACTCTTTCCCCGAGGCAGCGACCCAAGCATTATCAGGTTCCACCTTGAGTCCCACGTAGTACAGATGTCAACACAGCCAAGGGACGGCCTCCTCCCAATTACAAACAAGGCGCACCTACTAACAGGGGATGTTATGAAAGCACAGCAGAGCACTGTCTTGGAAGTTCCTGGATCCAGGAAAAAGCGTGCTCTGTAACCAAAACATATTTAAAAATGAAAGGCTGCTGCAACAGCATTCTTTGTCCCTAAGGGGAGAGCATGCAGAAACTCTCTGAGACCAGAGGATAAAGGGAATCCCCTTTAATAAAATAAGTTTGCCATAAGGCAGAGATTGGGAACATGCCAGAACAATAATTAAAAAATAAAACAAAGCAAAGAAAGAGAGTTAAGACCAGTCCATCCTATTTCAGCCTCTTTCTTTAGAATTGGCAACTTTAAATCAACAGGTCAGTTTTAGGGTGTTGCTGGACACTCAAGAGTTCCTGCCATGAGATGCTATGGGAATTTTGACAGCTGTGAGCCAACACCCACTAGACACTGTCGCCTCACAGTACATTCTTAATGGACTCCAGAGTTGTGGTAAAGGCATGCCCTTCTCAGTTTTTCCACAGATGGTGCTCCTGAAATTTTCCATAGCCAATGTATTCTTGCGGTTAATTAGTTACCTGAGCAATTTCCATTATAGAACGAATATCTGTACATAATTAGAGGTAGGTCCAAACTGGAAAGCTTCGATGTCGTTAATTCAGAAGCTCTAAAATGAGAATGAGATGGATAATTCTCACCTGAAGAGACCTCTCTAGATTTGACCCTATCCTCTGAGTACATAGAACATTAAATATAAAAAGGCAAAAGAGAGGTGAAAACAGGTGTGGGGAGAAATTGGAAAGACAAGTTGCTTCCGGAAACAAAAGAATAGCATTCCTTTTAAAACTACTATCAAGAAATCCTAGGGGAAAAATAAAATTAGCAAGAGAAGGCTATTAGCTCTCTGTTGCTCACCTTGATGAAACCATTTTCAGGAATCGGTTTGTTAAACTCCACTCAAGTGCAAATGCACACACCACAGCCCTTCTTCTGGGATGCATAGTCATACCATACAGAAGCGCGTGGGTAGATGCCAAAACATGTGTGGACATGCCACCCTTTCTGTAGAAACTCAATGTTCTGAGCGTTAAGGAGGATTAACCTTCTGTACACACAAAGAAACTGGTGGCTCCACACATCCAGTTGTCCTTCAGGTTATTTTTGTATTCGACTCTATAATTTCTTTTAATTACTTACTGTAAAGCACGGGAAAGCACTCATTATTTGTAGCTTAACGCAGAAACAAAAATAATTGAACATGCTCCCCTGATCACTCCCCAGCCCAGCCCCCAGCTCTTCTAAGTGTCACTGTTCATCTGAACAGCACATAAGACAGTTTCCGGGCCCTGTGTACCATGAGCCATGTGGACCCTAGTCAAGACACTGGCTGCGATCCAGAGCTACTATAAAATGCAAGGAAAATATTAACATCTCAGATGACAAAAGATCCATATGGCTGGCCAGAAAATATCCACATCACTTAAGCCAATGGCATGCACCTATATGGAAACATTCAATTCTGCGGTTCCATGAGTATCAGGGCTCTGAGAACATCTGTTCATCTCCATCCTTTCTCACTAAACACTGATTCCTACAGAAGATGTGCAAACTCAAACACCAATATGTTTGTCTATGCGATGAAGTGAAGGCTGTGTTCTACATAGTAACTATAAATAAGTATGTTATTGGTGGTGGTAATGGTGGTGTGTATGGGGTGCGGGGGGGTTAGAAGATGCTCTGGGAAGCTGGATAAATAATATTAAAGTTCTCTTTGTATTAAAAATGATTAAAAATAATAGCTAACATTTATTAGCTATGAGGTAAATAATTATCTATATTTACTGATGGCTGAGGCTCAGAGAGGTTTAGTAAATTGCCCAAGACCATACGCCCAGCATGTGGTAGAAATGGAATTTGAATCAGGGCTGGCTTGCATGCCTCTTTCCACATGGGGTCAGATGTGGGTGTGATGTCTTATATTTTGAGGCAGGTCTACTTGGCCGAGATATCTTGCAGACCTTATGCACCAATTTCTTATTTAGTTAAGCAAAGCCCCAAATGATCATTCCTGATAAGCAGTGTGTTTGCACACTAAGTCCACAGAAGTTGACAGTAACTCTAATTTTTTTTACTACCTTCTTCCCAATATTAAATTATTCCCTCAAGGTACCAATCATACATGCATACTTAATAGGGCATAGTGTCAAAACTATGCAAAGATAATCTGGTTGAAATGTCAGACAATGTCCGGCCCTCCATGCCCTGAGAAGATCTCTTTGGCTACTGGAACAATGCCACATGCTGTTCAGACCAGTAACCACAACTGCCAAATACACCTGTGTCAACTCCACTTGATAAGAATGATTTCAATCAAGACCCATGTGACATAAAATCTTCCTTTTTAGTACCCCAATCTAATCCCCTCAAAGTCTGGAGGCCTGATACTTGTGACCCATTCCATTTGTTCTGTTATTATTCAATAGAGCTGAGAGTCTGAGATGTAAGTAAAAGAAAGGAACAGGAAGACAATCTCAAATTTATTCTCAGGAGTAGTTCAGATAACTAGTCAGGACCACTAAAAACAGATGGTCCAGCATGGACAGAGTGGCAAATTCTCACAGACTGTGACAACAAGAGCAATAGAGTCAAAACAGCCAAAGGAACAAGGGTCATGGAGTGGAGACCTCACGTGGGTTTTCTGTCACCAAACTGGTACCTGGAGGCCCTTGGCATGAGCAGCAAAGGCAAAATGGACTCCAGAGACAGATTGAGTTGATGCAAAACATATTGCTAGGTTGACATCCTGAATGTGTGTGGTAGGTTAGATGATGATGGCACAAAAGACAGAACACCTTGCTTCTGGCCATAGTCAGCCCTTGGAAGAGTGCAGACTTCTAGAGAAGCAACTGCAAGCAGCCTGAAAACAAAACTGGAAATGCCTGTTGTGAAAGCCTCCACAGGTACTAACAAAGGAAAATGCGTGTGTGTCAGTGATGTGTCAGCTAGCTTGTGGCAGTCCACCCTTATGCCTAGGAATTATTTCTCGTGTAGACCAGATACAGTCATCAACGCAACTCTTCAAGTGCAACTAGTCCATACGGGGGAAGAGGAGTGGCTTTCCTTTTTTAAAATAGCCCTGACAAAATTTCTAGGAAAAAGAAGAATGTCCATTTGGTTTGAAAACTACTCTGCCAGGCTCCATTTACTACACTTTTCTATGCAGTGAAACTACAGGGATTTTTTTTTTTTTTTTTCCTAAACAGAGTGTCCTGTCCTCAGAGAAAAATAAGACTGAGAATCAATTTTTTTTCAATGAGACTATGGAGTTATATGAGGGTGGCCTGGAATATATGCTTTTCAAAATTTGGAGCTGTTATCTAGGCTATAAATTTTGTTTTTGCATGATGCCCTATTTGTATAATGCAGGAAACTGCCTGGCAACTTTAAGGGAGAAGTCTAGCAATATTGTGTTATAGTTCAACATTGACATTGTACCCTGGTAGTTTTAATTTATCCTATAAAGTACTAATTTTTTCATTACAAATCTTGGAGGAAGTGCAAAATCATTCTTTAAAAGAGCGTTCCCCCTTGGGTGTAAAAGTTTGAAGTTTAGCAAGTCCTCCTCTGTGATTTAGGATATATCTCTTGACCTCAGATCCTAGAAATAATGTTAACAGCTGGGAAACAAGGGTTGAAAGCCTGGTACACAAGAGCACTGTGGTGGTACAATTTCCTCTTCTGTTCCCATAAACACTGTGGTGCTCTTAAGATCTCGCATTGCTAGTTAGGTGAATAATGAATGCATGCTCAACTTTCCACTGCAGGAAATTCAGCAAGTGGCAACATGGGTCCAGTCCATGTGTGTCACCAGAGCTGGAGTAAGCCCATGGCCACAGTGAGACATTATTTCCATTGGAACTGATGCCTGCACCAGCTCCTGAAACTGTGTAGTATTCTCACTGCAAACCAGGGGCAAGGTAAGAGACTGAGGCATCACTTAGACATTTGCCTCCCATTTCTCATCTTTCAGATTGACAGGTACTCTGTTGGTGCATTCTCATACACTGATGGCGGGAGTGCAAACAGTTCAAGCCCTTTGCAGGATAATTAGGCAATAAATATTATCAAAATTATAAATGAATTTTCCAGCTGACCCAGCAATTCTACTTCTGAGAATAAATGTAGAGGTACAGGTAGGTACACATGTACAAAATTATATATATGGTTATTAATTGAAACAAGAGATCTAATAGCAAAAATATTAGAAATAGCCCAATTTCTAGCTACAAGAAAGTAGATTAACTATAGTGCATACTTACAATAGAATCCATGAAACTGTAAAGAATAAGTTAGTTCCCATATTCTGAAATGGAAAACTCTCTGAGAGATACTATGATAAAAGCAAGGTGCAGAAGAGTACATGTATGACATACTATCTTTTGTCACATGACACTAATACAAATGGCCACATATATAGATGGTATGTGGCACGTGAAACAAGGGTGGGCAAGGCACAGGCAGGGCAAGGCTTCCCAGTGTAGACTTTTTACTATTAGTTTGATTTTGGGATCATGTAAATAAATTAACTATCGAAACATTAAGTTAAAATATGTTTAACCTAGAGGCTTCACTTTTGGCCTCAAAGACTCTCCCACACTGATGCAACAGACACTCAAGATTGACCAGTTCCTTTGCTGTGTCCTGGTGGTGGCTACGATCAAGAAGTCCGGGACATCTCCCTGGAAGAAACTGGTACAAGGTAGGACAGTTGCGTATAGAGGACAGTCCCAAGTTCTGGTCTGCCTTTCCCACTTACTACTAAGTTGATCTGTGAGTTTTTACCAACAACTTTGGCCAATTCATAGGTGTTCCTTCATGGGTAAAACGATCTAAAGACTCAGCTGCCTCAGCTCTGTGATATGAGGAGGATGAATTCTAGTCTCACCTGACTCACAGCATCTTGCCAAGGGTCATCAATACATGAAAGAGGGTTCTGTAAATTGCAAAGGACAACTCTACAAACAACTGTTGTGAAACATGACACCAGCCTGGGCGATGACCATGGCTAAACATAGGAGGGGAATGAGACTCATTCCCCAAAAGTCTCTGAGACTGAGATGGTGGGAAGGAAAGAAAACTTCCAAAAGATGGAATCTAAACATAAACAGAAAACAAGAGCAAGTTGTCAAAGAAAGACTTGAAGTGGAAGACACGCAGTTAAATGACTCCATATGTGGTCATCTCCAACTGAATATATTGCAAATTCTGTAAGCTTAACAGGGAAATTTGGGACACATATATGGGAGCAAACTTTAAGAATACAGACATGAATACAAACGCAGGACCCACGTGAAATAAATGATCCAAAAAGATAGCTCTATTCTTGGTTTTCAGTGTAGCTGTTGGAGACATGTGCCTGTCGCACACAGGTAGGCCTCCGACTTTCCTCCAAAATGAGATGCAAACTTCAAACACTTCTAAAAATGCTCCCTAGAGGACCTTTTACCCTAAATTTAGAAACTGAATGAAAAAACACTCTTTAAAAAGAAAAAACACACACACAACTCGTCTCATGTCCATATGTACAGTCATCTGGAAAGCAGATCTCCCATTAAATAGGTGGTCAAAGATGCACTGTGATGTTAAACTCATCATGAAAATCCAAGGGTGGCTTTCCTCACTTTCCTGAACTGAAACGTTCCAAGAGGTGGGAGATAACCACAAGAGGAAGTTCACTGGAGGTGTCCTAACTTGGTACTGCTATCTAGATGCCTACTTAGGAAACCGGAGGGCTATGTGAAACTCAAAAAGAAAGAAAAGAACTTTCTATTATGTTTAAAGTCATTGTGCAAGGTGTCTGGTTCCTGCCGGGTCTAGTAGTCTACAGAGTGCAATGTATTCTGGGACCATGTCTAAATAAAATGATGGACCTTGACTTTAGTCCATGTTGGAAAGCTCCAATGCCATTTGGGGTCAAATACAACATCCTCTCACCACCAGCTTTATGTTTTACAGCAGACCCTGTTTCCTTACAAAAATTTCTCTAGGAGGCTTACTACCCTATATTATTCCTAGTCAATCTCCTCTGGCACAAGAGGCTTAAATTCCCTCTGATTAAGAATAACACATTATATTTTAGTAAATGATTTATTCATTCAGCAAAAATTATTTAGAACTTACCAAGTTTAGAGGCACTTCGCTTTAGGAAAATCAGTTTCAAGGCTGCTTCATGTAAAGTGGGAGTAATTAATTAGGTAACTCAATAGATTTCTTCAAGTGACTGAATGTAAATCATCACTGATTTTCAAGTATAATAAGAAAATCAGAGACCTATGGAGGTAGATGCAGTCCCAGCTAATTATCCATAGCATTCAAGGGAAGTGTTTCAGTGTTACCTCAGTTTTACATAGTTAATCATTCAGAGGTTCACAAGATCAAAAACAATTCTTTAAAAAAATGTTTATGGGAACACAGAGACAATGAGCTGACACTTCCGAGGTGTATGTCAGGGTCAAGGATACAAGCTCATGTCTCATCAGCAGAGCTCTGGTAGTGAAGCTGAAGGTCATAACTAGCTGTGTTTCTGTCCTTCCCTTATGTGAAGAAAACTCAGGTGTAGCCCACATTTATTCCATGAGGGGAAAAAGAACCACAAATGTTTTTAAAGCTCCATTTCTGCTGCTTCTCCCTTCAGAGCAACAAGGTTGCCCATCCCTCTGTGGTTGGGTTATCTGTGAAAGCATTTCATTTGGATGTCACCTTGTCAAACTAACATCGTAGGATGACTGTGACTTAGCCTTCTCCTAAAATTTACCTTTCAGCTTTTCTTTCATTTAACAGACATTCTCTGAGCACAGATACCTGAGACACTAAAATAAAGGAGACAGAACCACTGCGTTTGGGGATTTCACTGTTAAGGGTGGGGATGGGGAGCGGATTAGAGACATAACCCAGCAAGTATAATTCAAGGTTGTACATGCTATAATTGACAAAACGTACGAGGACATTCTCAAAAGATGGAATGAAAAGAGAGGCAGTGGAAAGATGACAGAGGAGAAAAGTCTGTTGGGCCAGGTTTTTGTTCAATATAGATCATATTTTGTAGAGTAAAAGATTATATTACTTTATCTGCTAACCTCTTAGCATCTACAAATCATAAAGCAAGACACAGTCTCCATGAAGAATTTAATGTTGGTGAGCTTTGGGGGCACATAAGCTGGAAACCAAAAGACTCATTTATCTATACTTATCTAGAACTGATCCCCCAAGGTGCTTTTCTAGCTGAATACGACAATGGTGAAATTTGTATCTTTTCCATGAAAGAAGGACATGTTGAATTATTTAGCAAGTACCTACAGCACCACCTGCTATGTAAGTGTCCATCAGTTGGCTATGTGCTATGGGAACTAAGATAATGTAGGAGATACAGCTTTTGCTTTCAAATTGTAAAGACTAAAATACATGGGAGGAAAAAAAAGCTAACATAAGATATTTTCTTTGGGACAAATACTCATTCAACTTCGAAAAACATGACCATTTATTCAACGTCCTACGAGTATATATTTGGAGTAACCATGTCTCCTCCCTTTGGGATTCTGAATTGAGTTTAGAATAGAAACAAGTTGCCAAACAGGAGTCATAATACAGGATCAGCCTCATATCAGTAAAGCTGTGTTAGAAAACACCATGGGGCCTATTTCCTGCTATCTAGAACCAAAGCCCTGGGACCCACACAGCTGGAGGCAGAAAAATGGGAACTGAAGGGGCAGAGATCCTGGCAGGGCCTGCAGGAAGCCAGCCCTGGTTTCATCGCTTACTGTAGAGTGGGCTAGAATGCCAGGAAGCTACAAATTTGGGCACAGTGGTCCTACAAAGCAAGAAAGAAGTGGACTCAATTTCAGCACTTTGGTCTGTTGCTTTGATTTATATACCATACAGTCCAGGAGATGACAAATCTAGTGGGTCTCATCAGTCAGATTACTCACTCTTCTCATAGAAAGGAGCAAGTAATGGGGACAAGAGAAAGGAAGTCCCAGAATGCTCCTCTGATAAGTGTTCCGTTTTAGGAAGCAAGTCCCCTTGTGCAAATACAGGATAAGGAAAAAGGATTCCCTTAACATTATTCCAGGCATAGAGAATTTAAGTAACTTGCCCAACATCACAGATCTAGTAAGTGTTGGGCCTGGACTCAATCTTAATCATCAGGCTGAGGAAGGCAGGTATCAGGCCTCAGCTGCCTCATGAAGTTTCTGCTTAGGAAGGGTTTCTTTAAAGTCAAAGACTACCCCAAGTAGAATATTCTAGAATATTTCTCTAGACTAGAACATTATATCCACGCTGCCAGCATAGACCCAACACAGAGAAGACACCTCATAATGATTTAATGGCTATACAATTGCTTATATTAATTACTTATTTACTAAATTGTGAGATATAGACCATAAATGACCTAGGAATTCAGCTAGGGCAGATTTATTCTGGGGAGGAGACTTTTTAGAGGAAGTAGAATTAGAGCTGAGTCTTGGTGAATAAGTAGGATTTAGACGGATGAAAGGAGGAGACTGTCATGAATAAACGAATTAGACTCCAAGGATTGCAACAAAACAATTTTGGTCTTGTCCACTTTAGTACAAAGTAAAGCAAATTTAGGTTTGAAGCACGCTGATAAAGTTTTTAATTGTCTTGATAAGAAGTCATAAAAGGTGCTCTTTTAAGGCCAGAAAGTGGCAATAATAACAACAATGGCTGAAATTCATTACGCATGTACTATACCAAGCACTGACCTGAGCACTTCTTCACATGCATTAACACACTTAATCCCTACCACTACCCTGTTAAGAGGCTGAAGCAGAGATTTGAAAAAATTTGTACAATGTGACAGACCTAGTAAGTGGTGGACCTAAAACCAACCTGCTCCTTGGGCCCAGGAATTGTCCCAGGCCTTTTGCCCTCACATCGAAGTTTCTGATTAGGAGCTATCTTTTAAATCAAAAAGACTATCTTCAGCAGTCCTCCCTCTCGAAGCCTCTGAATTTCTGATTATTTACAAGGCTGCCAATCCCTTCTAGTCATGCTCTGAAACAAGTATTTGGACAATAAAGTAAATGATAAATCTCTCTAAATCATAGGATATTCGTTTTATTTGGCTTCTAGTGTAATTCAAACTTTCCTGTACATCTGAACCACTTGTAGATGTTTCTAAACATAACACATGCCCAGGCTCTGTCCCAAACCTTTGAATTTCAGGAATTAGCTGTATTTTTTCAAAGTTTCACCTCTATGTTACGTTCTCCAGTAGTTCCAATACTAAGATTCCCAGCGTTAAGCAAAATAACTATGAAGCTCAAGGAACAAGACATCGAAAATCATATTCTTCTTCCTTCTCAAGTTTTTTTTTCCCCTCTTTAAAAAAAGGAAACTAAATTAAAGAAAAAAACTCCTTAGAATAAACATTTTTTATCTTCTTTGACACATAGAGGTTGCCAGTCTTAGCTCTAGAGAGTGAACACAAGGCCAGGGTGACAATATTAGCCTACACTTGTGTCAAGCACTCACATTAATGTGTCAAGGGTGAAATATGGTTTCTCACTTGAATATTTCAGGTTATGGTTGTAGATAGCCAGAATAACGGTAAGAGAATCAGGTTAGGAGAAGTCATTAGGCCATAACACTTGATCTGGTCCTATAGCCATGCATCTTGGGTGAAGTTATTTAGCTGCCCTGAGCTTCGGTTTCCTTATGTTACATAGGAATGACGTCTGCCTGATCTTTTTCAAAGGTAACTTGTAGTGTCAAATGACATGAGACATCAAATGGATGCATTTTTTAATGTACGGAACATTACATCTTTGGATTAGATTATTACTAAAATGTGCAATCTTGTCTATGTATGACTTTAGCCAAAAAAATCGTGTAGGAATGCTAGTGATGACAAATCAGCTGGATTTTGGTTTCAGTACCACTGCCTATTGGAGCATTTCACCAGGGTAAGACTTTAAAATCTCCGATATTCCTTGGAACAGTGATGGTGAAGTTTCTCCTAGATTTTTACAGGAGATTGGCTCTAAAAATAATCTGAGGCTCTTGAATAAGAGACACTCCCAAGTTTTAAGAAAGTCACTGTCAGGAATGTGGAAACCAGAAAAATATACCAGTATTTTAGGAAAAGCATCTAAAAATCAGTTGTACTATGATGACAAATTTTAATGATTAATAAAACCTTTAAGATAAAGTCATCCTGCATTGCTTCTGAACTTTTATATATCTATAATTATTTCTAAAAAAAATGTGCAATAGGAAACATATCACATAGAAGTATCTATCATTACAAAATAAAACATGTTTTGACTAATGTTTAAAGGCAAGATAGTATTCATTACACTGATTTTTCTGCCTTCTTTTCCTTCTTTTCAAGATAATCATAAAATCGGCTTCTAGTAAATGGAAGCAGTCTCACGATATGAGTTTATTTAGGGGGAAATACACAGGATTTATACACACTGTCAAATGAAAGACAGACTCCTGAATAATAAGAGACCTGAATATGTCCTTGAATGTAAGGAAAACATCTATCATGAAATCTGTGGAAATGAATAGCATTATTACAAGAGTTCTTCACAAAATAGCCTCAAATAGCAAGATGTTTAAGACAATGTCTAACAAGTATTTTTGTCGTCATAATTTGAACATGAAATATCTGAAAATCAAGGGTCTAGAAAAGATCAATCTCTTGAAAGCAAAATAAGTTCTCCCAAAATGTTATAGTCCATAGTATGGGCTGGAAGTTCAAAAATAACTCAGAGAATTTGTTCAACAGACTTTTTTTTTTCTCCTAGATCAGGCCTCTTTTGAAGCGAGTATATGAAGAGGTATTGGAGGCATTATGTGAGAGAATCAATGGAGTTCCTTATCAAGTAGTTCCTGAAAAGGAATGGATCCATTTAGGAAAAATAAACCCCAGCTGGTCCAGTGACCAGCACCCACTGGGCACTCAGTTAATGCTTGGTGAATTAATGAATAAAAGAATCATTTCCTATGCATAACACCTTTACTTTTTTTAAAGAAAACTTTGAAACAGAAGAAAACAGGCATACAACAATATAAACTATAAAATACACCATATCCTAAGAGGGATGTAAATAGTAAACTGTTTGCTTTGCTGACTGACAATATGTATACTTGAAAGCAGTATGAGAGATCATAAAGTATAAATATTAATGAGTACTTGGAGTGAGCTGTGCAATCTCTGGTATAAACTTGCATTTTAATGACATCTCCATATTGGTTAATCTCCAAGTGTTCTGCAGAAGAGCAAAATAAGCTATAAAAAAGTATCCATGTTGAAGCCTCATGAGGCTGGGGGAGGGGGTCAATTTCTTTGACAGCTTACGTTTAAAAAGAGAAACTATGTGAAAAACTAATATCTGAAGAGTGTATGGCTCCCAAAGGGGAAAGCGAATTTTGGGAATTTTTTTTTTTTTTTTTTTAGTTCAGCTGGCCCAAAAGAAAAAGAACTACTTTTGAGAATCCATATGGAAGTATAAGAAAAAGAAAAATATTGTACTTTGCAAAGAAACAAGATGGATTTCTAAGATTCAAATCATGATGTTGCACCTATCTCAGGTAGAGGATTCAAAGACAAATATATAATTGTCAGCATTAGGATTATATATGAATGAAAAACAAGAAGCATACTTATGATCGATATATTTAAAAAACAGGAATACAAAGGTACTGCAGAGTATACCTCACGTTAATATGCAATACTTTTAAAAGGGTTTCAGGCTCTGCTTAAAAATCTGTAATAGGAAACTGACCATATTCCAAAGAAGCCTCTTTTTTCGTCAGATTACAAATCTCCTTAATAAATCGCTTTGCATGCAGTAAGCATTCGATATTTTATTAATGGAACTAAAAGTTCTTCTAGATACTATGTATAGCACTTAAATGTATATCACTGGTCCTAGATCTGCTCTTGGGGGCAACACAAAACAAAACTACCCCTTCCTCCATATGTCAGTTCTTCATATTTGAGAAGGCTGTCCTCTAAATAAGGCTGTCAAAAACATATCACACATGCTGCCATGACAGGCATTAACAATCAGAACATTCTTTTCTATTGAGCCTGGACAGCTCCAGAATTCTTAACACTGCATTCCAGGTAGCTACCATCATGTAATTATTTTCTAAGGGAGACAAAACCAATTGCCACTCCAGCCTAAGTTTTCTTGTACTGAGCCACCCCTTCCAAGTTCTCTCAAGCATTCCTCACATGCAGTGGTTTCAAATCCTGTCATCCCGGTTCCAGTGATCAATTGTCAATGACGTACCTAAAGCAACCTATTTCAGGTCCTTGAATTGAAGATAATACTCTATAATGGTCTATTTAAAAAGTGGAAGAGACTTATTAGCTTCCACATTTGAGTATTGTCCTTCTCGTAGTACAGACCAAAAAAATACGGTAGCTATGTTCATCAGCCCTAGTCACACCACCTGCTCACACGGACCCTGAAGTTATTTAAAACATCTAGGTTTCTTTACCACAGTCTAGATCATCCACCCCCCAAACCTTGTCCTGACTTCCTAGTCTCTCCTATGTTTATACAATTGACTTTAACCTAATCACAGTATTTTTACATTTAAGTAAACGTAAATGATCCAGATTCTATCATTCGACAGAATGTCTGCTGGCTTTATGTTTCAATATGATAAGCATATCATTTGTGCTTTCAGATACATTATCAGCCAACATGTTAATGCTGGATGTGCTTTCTCCATGTTGCATAAGAGAGAACACCTTCAACAGTTTGGTCTAGGAATGTGGCCTGGGACTCCGCCAAGCATCTCTTCCAGGAGCATGAAGCAAATTTCTCAACCTTCAGATTCTACATGATGTAAAAGAAAGTTATCTGTGTTTAAAAACACTCCCTACAATTCAAGAAATAAATGAACATGTGAAAAGAGCGAAACTTATTTCAGTTTGGGCATAGTTTCAGTTTTCAAAGGCACATGAAGGCAGAAAGCAAGCATCAAAAAATGCAGCAAATGCTGATGGTAGCAGCTCCAAAAGCAAGACTGACTAGACTAAACCCCATGTGGCAAAACTTTTATTCAATGAGCTTCCTTCTCTCTTTCTCAATGAGCTTCCTTCTCTCTCTCTCCCCATCCCTCCCTCCTCCACCCCACCCCATCTTCCTCCATCCCTCTTTTTAGTAATTTTTTCCTGAATAGTGAAGTTTGCTGCACCTGATTACTTCTATGGCTGACACAAAGTACAGACAATACAATGACTTTCTTTGGTTATGTGGTTACAAGAAATTGGCACAAACTTAACATATACTGTTTTCCATTCCCTGAAGCGTAATAACACATCTTCAGTGGCATCCAAGAATTTGAAAATATTTAAACAAAAATCCACCACTAAGTTTATAATTGCTACTGTCTAAATCAACCTTAACATTTTATACGTTCCAAATAATTTTATGAGCGAACCAAATTGTGCATAAAAAATTTTAGAACTAAGCCATCTAAAGAACATTTATAATAGCTACTAGAAAAAAGAAAGTATTATTACATGTATTTCCTTCCATTTCTGCCTTTTCACCAGCAAAACAGATAAAAAATTTTCCATAACTGTAGTTTCTTTATTGTCTACATTGTTAGTCAGGATCTGAAGCAACTATTAATCAATATTTGTCTAAGTGCCTCCTCTGTGACCAGAACCATTTTAGATGCTATTGTGAGAACATATAAAAATGAATTAAAAATGAATTAAATACAGATTTTGTCATCAAAGAATTGTAAGCTAATTTGTAATTATTGGTTCCTGGTTCTATTACAATTTTTTGGTGCTGGTGCAGTTGTAATCTTTATCTATTTTAAGATTGAGGTAATTCTTAAAATTTCTTTCTCCTTGTACTTTATTTTTCCTTACTGTTTTTGGTGTTAAAGTCTTGCTAAATATATGACCCTTTATTTATTCTTAAATATTCTCAAATCATTAAAGTTAAAATTAGATTGTAGTCAAATAAATTCTTAAGATCCCTCTACTCAATTTAGATGGTATTATTATTTGGTATTATTATTGCATCTCAGAAAGAGCAATGAATTGCTTGTAGTAAGTGAATAAAATCAGAATATTTGTTCTTAATGCTTCAGTACATATCCTTAAAAATAGTAAGTGTTAAAAAGGAGGCCAGCCTTTGTTCCTGGCAGGCTATTCTACATTTGGCTACTATATTAAAATGCTCAAAGGACTTAGTGTATGTGTGGAGTTGTGGATCTGCCAGTTTTAAAATCTCATCTACAATTCCAAATGCATACTATCACCCTTCCAACACCCCCCACCCCACACTCATCAAATTGAATAGGGTGGCAAGGAAATCTTAGTAACCGTAGCCTTGAAAAAAATGGCTCCTGTGGCAAATAAGGCATTTGGCTGGTAAAGCTGGTGATTTTGTTCTCTAGGTGGCACTATTCAACTTTTGATGAGTTGTTTATATTACATGAAGCTGTCCATTTACTTTCTTTATATTTCCATTATAAATATCGTAACTTTATACATAATTGTTTTAATTAAATAACAGGTTGCCTTCTAGTTTTATTTTAATGAGCCAATTTGAAGTTAAGTGATTTTTTATCATATAATTTTACATTTCCTAGGTATATTGTCTTAGAATTACGGAATTTTCTTTTGCCTGCCCTCCTCCCTCTAAAAATGCAGAGGCATGTCAAAAACACAGAAGGTTGTCATAAAGTTTCAGTCAGACCAAAGGAACCAAGATGAAAGCACATTTAAGAGCTACTAGGTTCTGCGAGCTTTCAAAATCAGGACATTACTACCATGACAACCAATGAAAGTTCTTTCAAGTGAACCTTTGGGGAAAACTGTATAACATTCGTTACTCTCTGGACTCTTTAAAAATAAACTTATACTTTATTATGGCTGTCACTGAAGCCTGTAAATTTACTTTGCTTCTCCCCATGCTCTGATCCCATACATCGCCCCCCAATTCACCTAATGGAACCCATCCTCAAATTTTAGGCAATGTATAAATGAGACATGAGGGCAATCAGCCACTTCTTCACATCCAGTATATTTGGTCAAATTTGTTTTACCAAGAGCATAAGTGTCCCAGAGTTTGTACTTGAATTTGAGTACTTGCATTTAAATGAAAGCTTCCATACTTATCTGACCAGACACTCACGTTTTTCTACACAAACAAGAATACCTTCCCGTTTCACTTAGAGAATACACCCTTCTACCATTCCCTCTCCCAAAAACATTTTTCAAAGTCAGTATATTAGTGAGATCCATTGTTTCATATCTGTCATCAATAACGATTTCATATATTTAATAACTGGGTCCAAGACTTTTCTAAGGCTTTAGTACAAATATTCTGGAAAGCCAGAGATGCATTTCAGTGTAAAATTATTTAGGATTAAACAGTTCTCTCTTAAGTGGAATTTTAAGGGAACTTTGAGGACATATACGTCTAACCTTAAAAATACCAAAGCCTTCCTCTGTTTCCTAGGGTCAGACCCCACATACAAATGACATACGGATTTCATTTGCCAACATCACTTATTGCTTAACAGTACTCCATACTAAACAGAGTAAATGGATGCAGACTGTAGTGGTAAGTTTGCTCATTCACTTCTGAAGGCCATCTGGGCATGTTATTCATCCTAATAAAGAAAATTTATCACAAAGCAACTTAATGTGATTCTTGTTCAAATGATTTCTTCCTCCACTGTAACAACAGCCAGCAATGAAAACTAGAATACCCCGGAATTCTCTCTTCCATTCCTCTTTAAAATGCAATTCACAGCTTGAGATCACAGAGCCTGCCAGCAGCTGAATGGCTGTACTAGATGGCTGAGAGTCCTTCAATTAAAGCAGCAATTTTGCAATTAGTGGAAACTGAGTGCTCCATAACAATCGTTTGAAAACAAGTTGAGACAAGTTAGCAATTACCTTATTAAAGAGATATAGTCACTTGCATTGAGCTAGGCTAGCCCCCTCACGCAAACTGAAAGTTTCCACATCAGGAAGATGCACGTAGAAATGATGTTTTAACCATTATAATAAATTCAGCATTATGGACATCTGAAATGGAAATGCCTTTCATTTGAAAAGATATCCAGAGTTTAGCTATCATACACTCTCCATGCTCTTCTGCTTGTATTCAGGAAGTCTAAAATTGTTCTTCTCTACTCTGACTCTAACTTGCTAAATCTTAAAATGTTAATGAACTAATTGTATATGACCTTTGCATTGTGTATATCTTCAGTATTCTTGAAGCTTAGTAGTAGATTAAGTCTATGATTGAGACCCGAAGCTGCTGGCTGTTACATGTCACAAGTTCATTACCTAGGCATAGGGGTGTGTGTGTCTGTATGTGTGTGTCTATGTAAGGGTGGGGGTGGGGGGGCTATTTACGAAGGATTTAAAGACAAATGTAAAAAAAAGAAAACAAGCTCTTCGCAGTACTATCAAGTGGGCGTGCTCAGCTTGCAGTGTGAGCCGAGCTACACACCAGAGCTGTTTCTATTTCACAGAAATGAGATAATCAATCATCTGCATTTTGACTATTGAAAAGCTGGGACTCTTAAAGATTCCAGGAAGAAGGGAATAACTTACATTCTAATGGTGCCCCGTTAAACAGGAACCCCAAGAACTTTGAGCCAGGATTTTAGAAAATTGCATTATTTACAGGTGTCCCCCACACTTTGTGAATGAAAATGAACTAGCAATATTCCAGCACCTTTGCGACCATCTTTGGCCATGATAAGATTTAGGCAATTAACTCACATAGTATAAATAAATGTTTTAAGATCATAGCATTTTAGGCAAATGATCACATTCTTGGTTCCTTTTGTTTGCAAGTAAGTTACACTTATTGAAAGGACATCCTAAAACATATTTCCTAAGTGCTTTATTTTGTGGATACTCAAATGTTGACCTACTGTTCACCTTAAATATCACTTTAAAATAAACAAGATTTCCAGTTACTAATTCAGCTCTGAATGGGCTATGAAAGGCTCCAAAGGTATGTGAAAAATCACTGTTATTTTGCTTTAAAAAAAAAAAAAGTGATGTCTAAGTGTGTCTGCAATGTTCTAATGCTTCGAAACATGTACGTAAGTCTTGTTTATCTGGAAATCATTTCTTTCTGCTTATATCATTTATAAATACGAAACATTTTGTAATAACTTAAAATAGCTCTACGTACATAACATTTCTCCTGTCGTAATACTTATTACTGGTCTATATTTACCAACATTTATCACATTTTGCAAAATAAAGCAGAAGAAAAAAGACAACGACTTTATTGCCCTGGAATTCCAGTAATGGTGACCAACGTGTTTTAAATTCCAGTAAAGGTTATGGTTATATTTCAACAAGTATCTCTTTCCTTTTTCTTACCTCTAGTGCTAGTCCAGAGGTTAACTTAGAAAAGAAAAATCTTAAGCAAAATATTTTCAAAATCAGGAAACAGGTGTTAGTAATTATTTTAAAGAAGTGCCATTCCCATGGCCAAAACTTTGTAATTTCCATGTGAGATGTGATCTATTATGGGTAATAACTTGAAGGACTATGTGCCATACTCTCAGAAACATCCAATCTAAAAATGATAATGTTGCCTGAGGGCTCCCATGTTTCGACCAATTAAATCTGTAATTATACCTCAATAGATAGTGTAAAAAATATATGTATATATAAATATGATTTTATAACCAAAACGACTTTTGACCTTACAACAAATTCATATAAAATATATTTTTGAATAAAAATAAAAGAGAGGAGGTATTTTCCAGGAAGTTGAGCCAATTTGAAGGTCTCATTTAATAGCCTTACACGTTTTATATACAGTTAAAAACAACACCCCCAATTATATATTGCTTTGTTTTAAAAGATAATTGTACTAGGATTATTAATAAACACTCGGAAATATGCTTTTCTTTGCTTCTGGCTAAAAACATTCCTGCGTTCTTGTCAGAAACTGTTCACTGGTTACTGCTAACACTGAGGAGTAAGTAAGTGTAAGACTCCTGGAGGACCCTAAACTAAGATCTAGGAAGCCCTAACACACTACCAACGGTAGCTTATCAAAGCTCCACCAGCGAGGAAAACTTTTTGCATTGGAGCCAAAGAAGCGCGTCGTGTCAAAATTCATCTGGAGTCAGAAAGCGTCATTCAACAAGTCCCTCCTACCAGCTCCCAAAGGGATTCAGCAGAGCCATCCCTTACCACTTCCCCACCCCCAGCAGCTGCTCAGGGCAGCTTGGCCGGCAGAGGGCACCCTCTACCTTCCCTAGCACCGCTCTCCCTGCCCCCTCCTCTCCTCCCCTGCCCCGCCCGCTCCACCCCAACACACAAACACAGCATCCTCAAACTGTGACTTTAGTTTTCTCCGGTGGGGCTGCCCCCAGTCGGCAATCCCCCCTAACCCTCGGCTATTTTTTTCCAGGCACAGCTCACTCACCCATTCCTTCTTTCCGGCTTTGCATTCCCAGAAACCCACCTAAGTCAATACATCCCCACACACATCCCACTCAGCTCCCCAAAGTCAAAACTTTTACTTCCCTGAAAGGTGCCCCAAGGGAGGGGCGCGAGGCGGGGAAGGTGTGGGTACAGCCAGCCTCGGAGTCCCGCAGCCCCTTTCAGGTCCGAGCTTCAGGGCTGTCTCAAGTTTTCCAAAATACATTGGAATTGAACCTATATCTTTGGTCTCAACTCCTGGGGAGCAGGTGACTGTGTGCCGCCTGAATGGAGCCCCAGGGACGGGGACGCGGGCTGAGGGAGCAAGGGCCCCCCAAATCTGCGCGGGGAGCGCTCAGTCTATGGGAAAGATCTTTATCTCAGCCCCAACACTGTCGCCTCAGTCAGGGCCACGACAACTGGAGCCCTAAATCTATCTCATGACCCGTTCTCTGCTGGGGTAGGCTTTCAGGGGATCCTCGGGGCGCCGTCTACGCTCCCAACGCGCAGTTCCACGTCTCTCCTTGACTTTCTCTCCTCCACATCAGGGCTTCCCGGGATCCCTCTCCCTCGGGAGTCCTGACTGCGCCTCTGGATTGTGGGATGGGAGGAGAAAGCTCCGCAGGAGCAACTTCATATCCCCCTTCTCCTGGAGAGGAGGAAATAAGTTCTGGCCTCTTCCCACAACTTCGGGGACCCCCAGGGCCACTTCCTCCCCTAGACGGGCGGCTCCCACGCCAAGTCCCACGCCCGGTGCTCGCCTACCTCGGGGTCCACACAAAGCTCACGGGTCCCCGGTGGCGGAGTCACATCGTTGTCCCGCTCCTGGCCCCTTCGCCCAGCCCCGGACCCTGTAGCGCCGCCGGCCCCACAGCAGCGGTGGCAACTGCAATTCAAGTGTCTCATCAAAGCTTCAGGAAGAGGGGATGGGGGGCGCGCCGGGCCGGTTGCTCTGCCCCGCCCGGGAGCCCGCGGCGCGACGGGGTGCGCGGGACAGCGGGCGGGTGCGCCCGGGCGCGGCGGTGGCAGCGACCGGGAGCTCCAGCCTGCGCCTGGAGCTCGGGTCAGACATTATTTAGCCCTTCGGTTGAGCTTCGATTGGTCAAACGGCACCGCCCCCCGCCCCCCCTCCCCCGGATCCCCCGCGCCACCGATACCCGTGCGGGGCGGCAGCTTAAAGGGAACGCCGCGCCTTTTCTGCGCCCCCGCTCAGCCCCCAGGACTCCCGGGGCTCCCCGGGCCCGCATGCCCCGCAAAGCCTGTCCCCGGGGCCCCACAACTTAGCCCAGCGAGCCCCGCGCCCGCCTGGGGCACCTCTGCAGGACGCACACGCAGCGCCCGCCGCTTCTAGGGGTGACCTAACCCCCGCCTCGGGGAACCCCGAGTCCTGTGCCCTCCGTGGAAACCCCGGCCTTGTGCGCTGGGGCGGCAGGGAGCGAGTGCGAATCCGGCTCCTCCGGTTCTTGCTCCCCTCGTTTGCAACTCCTTCCGCCCCATCCCAGCACCCAAGTTCTGTGGGAGAGGGCGTGTGTTTCCCGGGCCACAGACACACCTTCCCGCACCACGGAGCTTGCAAACGCGAACACACAATGAAATCGCATGGAGCAGGGGGGGCTATTGGTTTACTCCGCTGCCTTAAACACGCCAGCTTAACCAGAGTTCGTGCACTGACCTCTCCGGAGTTTGCCTAATAGGAATTCAATCAAGATAATAACCGCATTCTTTATTAATGAACACCCCCAGATAACGTTACACTAAGTTACTTGCTCCAGCCGGGAAGCCAAGGCAATGACAAACCTCACTAAAGCCACACGCTTTCTAGCCGACCAAATAGAGAAGAAAGAAAAAAAAAAAAAAAGGAAAGAGAAAGAAAGAGAAAGAAAAGAAACCCACCTTTTCAGTCACTACTTGTCAAAGTAAACATCAAGGCAGCTGCTCAGGGGAAGACTTCGGCCCCAAAACTCCCAGACTCTATTATTATTTTTTCACGTTCCCTTTGGTTAAAAAGAAGGGGGGTGGGGGCGAGTCTTTGGTGCCTGGTCTGTACTCCTTCTGTTCTGCAGCAAAGAAGTTAAATTATTGATAGTGGAAATTGCATGGCGGAGGCAATACTCGCACCCCCTGAGCGAGGAGCTCCATTTGATCTCGGCAGAGGCAGGGAGATTTCATGCTAGCTCGCGGGGGGAGCGGCAGCGCGAGCAGCCCTCTCGGCGGTGAATGGGAAAGTGGGTGGGAGTCCACGAGAGGGCTCCACGGTGCCTTGACGTGCGCTGTCATATGATACCTCCGCTGCCTCGAAATAGACACTCTAGTGCACGAATTACCAGAATCAAAATTCAGCGCATTTAAAATGATACATCTTTTATTAGAAGAGTTCCGTTCCAGGCATTGCACGGTTTTGCAGATGTTTTCACTTCCCTCCCTAGCAAACTTACACACATAAACCGACCCTTTTAATAATGAACCTGGCAGCAAAGATAAATAAAAAGCCTTCTGTTTTAACCGGGGGATGGGGGTTGGGGGGAGGACTGTTGGCTCAGTTAATCTTTCCTCAGGCGGCCCCCACCCCCACCCCGCCCCAGCAGAAGAGCAAACAGCCTTTCCGGTTCATATTTGCCGGTAGCCAAGACCCTTGGAGAGAACTTAAGTGGCTAGAGCCCAGAGGACAATTCTCAATTTGCCATTGGACGAACGCTGTCAACCGTCTCACCTAGGTTCCTGCATTAAAGCTGTATTTTCTTCACATTAGTTCGACCGATTCGTACGCTCTAGGACAGACCTTAAATTTTAGAACAAGGAGCAAGACGGCAGTACTTAACTTGGAGTCATTGGACCTGCTTCAAGCATAAAAATCACCTGGGTGTCTGTTAAAATGCAGACTTCTCTCCTTGAAATGATGATTTAGTCAGGGTGGGGCCAGGGGCCAGGGATTAGCATTTAACAAGCACCTCCAGCAATTCGGGTGCTGAAAATCTGAGGGCACGCTTTAAGAAACATTCTTTCCTGAGGGGTGCATAAATTGGTGTCAGAGGAATCTCCTATCCCCCTCAATTTTGGTAGGCAATTTTATGTGTATGTGCATTTTTCTGTAATCTCAAAGAGGTTTGACCTAATAATTGCTAAGACTCGTTGCTGTAAGAATTTCCCTAAACACTCTAACATTAATTTGAGGAAAGGGAAAGATTTATAAACAGTTTCCTTTCCTGGACCTTCTTGTGGTTATCAAGAATGTGCTGTTGAACTTAGTATATAATAATAACATTATATACTCAGTTCCGTTTACCTCTCAGTTTACAATTAACAAAGTGAATTCACTTCTACTAGCTGTTTTAGAGCTTCTAAAGACTAGTGACAGAAATTATTTTCATTTTATAATGAAGAACCCAAGGCTCAGTGCCACAAAATAATGTGCCCAAGTTCACACAGCTAAGTGCCAAAGAGATTTCAATGAACTCAGGAACTCCAGCTAGAAACACCCCTGTCTCCCTCACCCCAAAATAAGCCTAGCTATCTGTTCCTTGGAAGTGTTATCGGGATGTGTGATCATTCAGAGCATCTTTGCAAATTGTTGGACTGAATAGTCAAATTATTCAAATATATGCATATTCTTAGAGTGTCACACATTTAGCTTTGCACCTCTGTCAACTTGACAGAACACATGACCAATACAAACTACCCTACTGCACAGATGGTGAAGTTTATTGTGGAATATTTAATGTATGTGAAATATGCAGGCTAGCCAGAAGCATAAGACAGAGGGCATGAAGCTGGACTTGGTCACCTCAAAGAACCTCTATATTGAGTCCCAGGAGTGTAGGCTGAATTCAGACACAGTTTCTTTTAATATTGCAAAGCAATAATAAATAAAATTAATAAATAAATAACTTTAAAAATAAATTAAAAATTTTATAAATAAGAAAATACTTATACTACTTTATAAAGTACTGAAGAAGCCTTACTCAAACATAAAAAACATAATTTTATGCTAACTTCAAACCAGTGCTTACTTTCCAACTTTAAATGTGCTTGAAAATGAGTTATTTCCCCAGGTTTTTTAGTTTGCTTGTAATTTACTTCCTTCCTGAAAAATACCTAGCAGGTGAATCTCAAGAACCTTAGAAATCTTCTCAATGCTCTTCACTTGGAAATGATGGCAAATCTACCGGCTAAATTCACATTACCAGGGCAGCGTTTCTGCTGAAGGAAAAAGTGCTTTTATTTCTCAGACTCTGATAGTGTATGTGGCCAATCTTCTTATTTCTACTCTACCTTGACATTATACAAATAAATGTTTGTATCTTTACTTTCTAGTGTGTAGTGCAATTTTACTGAGGAAAAAAATAGAGGAGTCAGAAGTAGCAGGAATGTTTAGAAATAAAAAGAGATTAAATGCCAATTTAGATAAAACTTCCGATGAATCAGATCTCTTGACACTTCTGAGCACTTCCAAATTTTCTGATTTGTGATTATAGTGTTACCCAAATGATAAAAGATCAGACTTAAAACGTTTGTCTGCTTGACTTAACAGTATATCTCACATTAAAAAACAATGAAACCTAGATGAAATAAAGTTGGACCAGTGCCTTGCATAGAATTCTCAAAAGATTTTTAATTTAATTCAGGTAGCATATAGAGAGGATGTTAAAGGTCTAAGATCAAACTTTTTACAAAATGGTTTTCTTACTGTGATCAAGAGTGATACTGAGAAAAAGCCTCGTTGCCTGAAAAGAAAATGTTCTTTATTTCACTTCTGTGGGGCTTAAAAAAATTAATTTTGAATTAGCCTTTATTTATTTTTGTATGGTCTAATACTATGCTAACCCAATGTTCTAGAAAGACAAAGGTCAGGAAGAAATGTGAATTCTCATCTCTTCTTGTCAGGAAATATAAACTTATCCTCATTACCCTAGTGGAAACAGGGGCAGTAGGCTCAGATTTGACACTGACATATTTTTCTATTAATAATTTTAATTGGCTGAGGTCAATTCTAGTATCACTATAAGGATTTTATGTTTAATTATGTTTATTTAAGTTTCCTAGTTAGTCCTGCCTTCAGTCTTCCTTGCAAAAAAAAATAAAGTGTCTAGAATCAAATAAATTGACCTCAAAAACTGCTGAAAGTTGGAGTAATTAGTGTAGGGAAAATAAGTGAACAGAAAACTTTTCTGCTGAGCAGAGTGGCAAAGGTGTTTTTAAATTCATGTTAAATGACATCAAAGGCCCAATTCAGCATTGAGCTATGTCACTCACAATCCTCCAAATTATTGAATAAGGCTTGTCGTGAGAAAAATCTCAAGGGAGAAATAATGTTCTTATTCATTAGATGGTATTACAATATAAGGAGGATTCCTTCTCTGTAAGCTTTTTATGAACAAGGATAGCTCTATGCTATATTCAAATGTGTCCAAATTGGTCAACAGCTGTCATAGGAATTGTGTAGCCAGGCATGGCCATTAGTGACAAGCAAAAGAAACAAACCACAAAAAGAAAATGTTAGAAGGGCCAAGATTAGGAGAGTAGAATAAGGTC
This sequence comes from Pteropus medius, assembly GCF_902729225.1. Taxonomy (NCBI): domain Eukaryota; kingdom Metazoa; phylum Chordata; class Mammalia; order Chiroptera; family Pteropodidae; genus Pteropus; species Pteropus medius. The sequence continues at coordinate 6,100,545 of NW_024340696.1, forward strand.
AAAATCTGATCCCATCTGGGAATAATATTTAGTTGGATCAAGAAAAACAGCACAAAACCCATTATGAAACAACTGAGACTAACCCCCAAACACATGAAAGTCATCAGCTTTTAACCCTCCCCATTACCAGATTTTTCTGAGAACATTCAAAAAGTATAACTGGTTTACTCATAACGTTTCTATAAGCATGGTTAAAAGGAATGGGACCGTGGACTTAGGACAAAATTTAGAGCTGACAGTGATAGCTGACTGTAGTGTTTGTTGGTTTTACTGGGAGAAGAGCCATGAGAAGAATTAGCAAGTTTATACCAAAGGGTTTCAGAACATTAAATCAGATTGTAAGGAGCAGATTACCTTATTTTTGAGAACCAACTATATTTAGGCTATGTGATTATTGAGGTGAGAGATTTTTTACTGCTAGATTTTTTACTGCTAGATTCTTCATGGGCAAAGTTAGAAATGTATATAAGATAACTTGGAAACATAAAATCGCTGAACTTCCCAAAGTCATATTAAAGAATCGCACTAAAATTTGGGCCTATTTTTACGTGACTCTGGATCTACATGGTGCCCATCTTTCATGGTCTTTTTGACAAAGGTCCTGGGCAAGATGTGCAACTGGCTCTCTTGTTCAAGTTCTCTAGATAGCACAGGCATGATGGGAATAAAATCTTCAATAGTGCATGTGTGGCAGCAAAGATCTGGCTTTAGATTTCTCTAGCATGCAAGTTCATTTGGAAACATCTGAAGCTCAACTTTCTCAATGGCAATTTACCTTCGTTTTACCACTTTCATAGTTATACTCATTCAAATGATGAAAATTTGATGAGCACCTACTACCAGACACTGCTCTATAGACTGCGATACAGGTGAGTAAAATACATTTGGGCCCTTTAGGTGCTAAAATTCTAGAACATAAGATTTGCCTTTTAATCCTTTTGGGTCACTTGTGAATTATGGAAAGGTAGGAAATTTTATTTTGTTTTGCATCGCCAAGAGTGGTGTATAGAAAGGTGAATATCAGCATGCCCCTAGTGGCCAGGGGGTGGTAATGAAGGACAAGAAACATTCTCAACGCTGGAGAGGCATGGAGCAGCTGGGGAGGGCCCACTATTGGTTGACTCTGTTCTAGCTATCATTGGTTAGCAGTGTTTTACAGAAATAGACAAAGAATAGGGGTCTGGGGGCGAAGAGAGTGGTAGGGAGTAAATGAGATGTAGTTCAAGCAAATAGTTTTCTGAATATGATTAGCTCGACTTAAAAAACGATAGGTCCAGAAGAGATCTTAAAAGACTATCTCATCTTCCTCACTACTTATAGTCCTATCATTGCAGACCAGAGAAGTAAGTAGACTACTCATCCTTTTTCTGGGGACCTTTTTAAGAATCTAGCAATTCTAGTGCTTGGAAGTTCCCATTTGTAACATATTTTTGTTCTTGTAATTTATATCTTATTTCATTTCATTTAACCTTAGTGGAGATGGAGAACAGCTGCTTACTAACCTCCTTGTGTTATTAAGTCACCACTCGGGCTTTTCTCATAGCAAGAAATCAGATCTCACAACCTTTCTTCGTAAACTCCAACTTCCAACCCATTAATCATTTCCCTTGGTCTACCCTGGACCTCCTCCAAGATCTCCATATTCTTCTGAAAATGTGGAGCCCCAAACTTGACATGTGTGTGAAATTATCCAGGGCTCAGGAAACATGGGAGTTATGAATTATCTGAACACAGCTGTTGGGAAAAACTAAATGGAAGATTCAATCAGATTGACAAATTCTTCCCTTGCAACATGGAGACAGTAGTGGTTGTTTCATTAAAAGATGAGCCTTAATGTGAAAGTTATATCTTCTCTCCTTAGTTTTTAGAGGAAGCATTTTTCAAAAGAAACATATTGGTTATGATATTTAATTTTACTTCTTTTCCTCTTAATAAAATTGCCTAAGAATAAGTGATTCTTTTCTGTACTCCATTTAATATCCCAAGTTGTGGAACTTTAACTGTTAAATTGAGACATTGCTTTCACATTCTTGAGTGTTTATTTTGATGTGATTTCCCTCAGAAGGTAAGGTCTATGAAACCACACTACTTTTGAAGTTTGAATTTTTTCCTTCATTGAACCATTTCTTTTCATTTTGTCTGCACACAAAACCTAATTAGAATAGAGCAAAACTAAGTTGAAGTCCATAAAAGAGAATCAGGCTAAACTGCAGGATACCTACAATTAAGTTTACCTGCTTATTTCACTTGTCAGGTATCTCCTTTATGACCTCAAAATCCAACGTGACTAAATATTTTGGCCTTCTAATTCTCTACAGCCTAGTTGAAGAGCATGGAATCAGCAGAAATACTATTCCCACTACTCACGGTTGTCTGTTTAGGGCATGTTTAGGGCATTCAGTGGTAACTGCAAAATCCATCGGGTAGTGTCAGGAGGAAATTAGGCCAGACACGAAATGAAATCAGCACTCTATAAAGAAACTCTATAAAGTAGAAGGGAAGAACATTTACTTCCCTTTCATAATATCATTTTGAGAAATTGTCAAGGGACTCTGTGACCTAAAGAAGACTACTAAGAGTGTTTGCTGTAAGTAGGTACTTCTGAAACTTTAGTCTACCAGCACGGGGCACCAAAGAGTGGTAAGTCCAGCTGGACCTAAGCAATGGTAATGTTCATGCAGATGGAGAGGGCAAATATGATGTTTCGTAAAAGCTGAGGACAGGGAGATGCGTTTAAATTCCAAGACCCCTTATGAGTGTTTTTTGTAGTCATTGCTGTATAAAAGTTGGGGAAAGTTTTTATTTTTCTCTGCTTGGACAGTAGTCATGATCCGGGGGGAGGGAGAGGAGGGGTGTGTGTATGGCTAGATATCAAATTTTGAAGTCAGATGTTGATTCCATCACACAAATTAAATATATTTCTGGGATGCAAATTCAGACCACAGTCAGCTTTCCTCAGGGCAGCCCTCATGCTGAATTAGAAAAATGAAGATCTCTCATTTTTTTATTACCAAATTTCATGCCTCCCCAAATGCAGTTTAGCACTAAGGATCTTTTATTTCATAGGCATATTTTTCTGGAGGCCTTGGGGAGAGCGAGCCAATACTATCATATATTCTAACTTTTACAATTAAAAAATGTCGTGTATTTCTGACCTTTTTTAATTAAAAAAAGTTCCAAGGATAAATACTTTAAGTTAACTTGCATTGCTTATTGCTTTATGTCTATAATGAACGCTAACTTGAATTCTCTTTCTCACGTAATAAACATATTTTTATGGCATTACAACTAGATTGTAGATGTTGATCATCTCAGAACTAGTTTGCAAGCCAAATTTCCACTGCCTTCTATTTTATCTGCACACAAAAGCTAAATAAATTGAATAAAAATAAGTTGAATTCCATAAAAGAGAATCATGCTAAACTACATGCCAATTTATCTAACAAATATATATAGTTTGACGTATTCTTGACTATTCGCTTAACTAATTACCATTTTTTATATTACTTTTGTTATTGTTTTTCGTAATTCTCATTTATTTATGTGATTTTGCCCTCCATTTATTTATTTACCCTTCAGTTGATTGATATTTATAAGACCACAGCCTCAGAACAGTATTTAGTAATAGAAATTAATCACAAAAGTGGAATTATATGGATGTTATATGAAGAAAGACTTAAAGAGTATTTTTTTTGAACAATGATGTGTGTTAAAAATATATAAAGTTTAAATTAGTAAACATTTCTAAATTAATTCTAAAGTTAATAATATTTTTCAGACTAAAGAGTTTAATAAATATAATTAATTTTAGAAATTCCCCCCTTATTTCTTGATCATTTTGAGGGAAGTAAATTTTCTGTTTCATTTTGTTTTTCTAGGTGGGGTGGGGAGCTATACGACTTTTCTTACTGAAAACCAAATAAAGCTGATGTCATATCTCAGGTAAGAATCTAGGACCAAATGAAGTAACTGAAAACATGAGGGATAATACAGGAATTAATGAAAACTTGAGGTTTCAATTCATCTTGTCTTAGCTAGTGTCTCAAAAATTATAAAATAACTATGGAGTTTTGAAGAAGTTTAAAATATAATTAGTTCTTCCCTACCATTTTGAAATTAATGTTTATTAGCATGCTACTAACATTTTGTTAATTATGTTTATATTTTAGTAGTTAATCTAAGATAAATACAAAATATCTTATTTTGAAAATCAAGAATATTAAAATCTAATGCAGACTGCTCATTGTTTTCTTATGTTTTGACTACTGGAAAATAGAAAAAATATCATTATCATATAATATGATATTAAGGCCCATATAGTAGTCAATAGTAATCAAGAAAATTTGGGTCTCGGTTTAAACTGTCACTTTCTGGCCATGTGACAAGTCACTTTGGTAGCCCAAGCTTGTTCAAATAGGTACTATAAGTTCCATAGAAATGTTTGTTGAATAAGTTGAGAGATCTTCACTCTGTGAAGTACAAGACTACTGTGCACTTCAGTTGCCCAATCAATAAAATGAGAGCCGTGGTTGTCAAGTCTGGCAGTACATGCAGACCTTAGCTCAGAAAGAACAGATGATTCAGGTGATTTCAATGCACTAGAAAACCAGTGAACTATGCTTTCAGGAAATGTATATCATCTGGTAAACTAAACTTGGAGCTTATATAATGATTTCCCCTAACGTTAGAGCCTCGAACCCAGGTAAGGATTCATACTCTTTTATATTACGTAGCTACTTCTGACAAGGCTTTAGGTGGACTTTTTTCATACACTAAAATCATCTTTTTCTACTGGGCTGGTATGGAGCCATATCAAATACATTGAGTTCAGGCTATCCTTCCTGCAAAAATCAGAGTGGAGGCAGGATGAGGTCTCCCCATAGACCCTGCCCCCCATCTTTGATTCCTTTCATGACTTCGGCAGCTCAGCAAAGACCACTGACTTGTGTTGTCTAAGGCTTACCAGTATGCATCCAATCCCTTGTTTAAACCTACATTTTTCTAGGAGTTGCTTTCCAGGAGGAAGGCGGATGAAATTTATCAGAAGATGCCCAAGTAGATGTATAACTTTCTTACCCAGACTATCTCCCAGCTTAGTTTCTAGAGCTGGTATTCTGAGTTCTGAGTTGGTGCAAAGACACAAAGGACCCAGACACCAATTCTTGGCCTTCTCCCAAATAAGATGCTATTTCCAGAGAAGTTCCAAGTTTGGAGTGGAGTCTTCGGAGGAAGAACATTGAATTGCACAAGGAAATCCAATAAACATTTTAGTCCCCAACAGGGACTGCAAGCCTTGTAATTATGTTTAAGATTGTGCTTGTCCATCCTCTTCTTCTCCATATCTGTAAACAAGATGTTAGCTTTGGAGGTTTGTCATCCACTGTGTTTTTGGAGAGGGCGTTCCGCATAGCAGCATCTGCAGTGCTATATAGCCAGTAACTGTTTGAAAACGCAAATTTATGAAATGGCTTCTAAACACACTAAATCCTAATCTAAACAATTTATAACATTTCTTACTCAATAACTCTCAGAAGTCAATTAACTTGGAACCGCCCAAAACAAGTTAAGAAAGGAGCTAGACATCACCCATTGCAGCAGTCCCCAACCTTTTTGGCACCAGGGACCGGTGCTCCTATGAGAATCTAATGCCTGATGATCTGAGGTGAAGCTGAGGCAGTGATGCTAGTGCTGGGTAGTGGCTGCAAATACAGATGAAGCTTCACTTGCTTGCCCACTGCCCACCTCCTGCTGTGCGGCCTGGTTCCTAACAGGCCACAGACCCAACCTGTCCATGGACTGGGGTTTGGGGACCCCTGATTCATTGGATTAATAAACTAAATTAAGCAGAAGGAAGAACATGTAGGTGAAGAGTTCTAGATACTAATCTTTCTGTCCAGTGACTATATACTTATTTCTGGACAATTCTCTTTCCTGCTAGTGTTTTATACATGACAACAATTACTAAAAAAAAAAAAGCAAAGATTGCACAGGGATTTACAGATTAGTTTACTGACTACAAAAATAGGCTTTGCAATTAGACAGACCTGGGTTCGAGTCAAGTTTTGCCACTTTTTGCTCTGCTAATTTAAGATAACTAATTAACTGCTACTTCAGTTTCTTCATCTTTAAAATAGGAATAACAATAATCTCTGCCTAGAAAGATTGCTATGAGAATTCAATTAACTATGAAAATGTAAAATGTTTACCATAGTGAACTCAATAAAGTTAGATTTTATTATTAATTTATTTGATCCTCACAAAACATGTTAAGTATTGTCACTCTCTCCATTTTGTGATTATGAAAACAAGGCTTCAAAAGGGCTAGGTGACAATTAATGGTTCAGAAGTCTTTTATTCGTTAGGAAAGATTCAACGTAATTCTAAAGCAGCACTTGCGACAACTAATTTTGAGATTCTTAGCTATCTCAGATGGCTATGGTGAAGATCTCTTAAGAAGATGTATGTGCAACCCTGAAAATGAGAGACCCAGATCAAATCTGGGTGGAAGCTATTACAGAGACACTATTTTATAATGGACTTTGGAACTAGAAAACTTTAGGTTTAAATTTAGTTTTCTAATTAAAATTTGCTATATAATTTTGGGTAAATTACTTAAACTCTCTGAGCTCCAGTTTTCTTATTTATACAGTTAGAATATAATCTATGTCAGAGAGTTGCTTTGAGGGTTAAATAATATATGTCAAATGCAAAGCAAAAACTTAGTGCTGGACAAATGCAAAATAAATGTTATCTCATTCCATGATAATTTGCTTATACTTTGCCATAGTATAATGATGACAAAAATGAAATCTTTATAGTCTATTGAGGTTAGTGAAGTCACATCAGGTATCTAATGCAATGCTCATTGAGTTAGTGACCAGAATCTGAACTTCTCTCTTTTTCAATGGAGTGATGGATTTCTAGGGCAGTGGGTTGGCGCTGGTGGTATCAGGGATAAACTTTGGAGTAATAGCAAGCTCAGTCCATACAAACATGTTTATTATACCCTAGCCATCTCATCAGTTGGTTCTTTCTTCACTTGGCAACTTGTTTAATGGAAAAAGTGAATTTTAAAAGTTTTATTCAAATGCCAGTTTCCTTTTGCCTTAGAAGGAAAATTCAATGGCTAATACTGAAAGGTAGCAGGAGACTAAATTAACATTTCTGAATCTGCACTGTTATTAAGTGCCCCAGCCCAAGTGCTCTGTTTTTAAATAGGTTTGGGAAATGCTACAGAGTAGCATTTGCAGATTTTGTCACCAATAAAAGTCAGACACTTTTATGTCACATGTCAGTCATTACAGATATCTTAAATACACTGATGCTTATCACTACTTGAAAATGATAGTGTTTACCTTACTGTTAGATCTTATTTAGTACATTAAAAAAGCACTAAATTACTAAATCACAGAATATAATGTTTTTATAACTGTATTTCAGTGTAACTGGCTTCTTTTGTAATCTTGTAGTTTGTTTATCTTATTCCTTTAGAAGTATTATTCTGAGAAGGGTACATAGGCATGACCAGACTGCTAAAAGAGTGGAGTGCATAGCAAAAAAGTGGTTACAAAGTCCATTTTAATTCAACATATTCCAAGGAGAAAAAATAACAAGGCCATTCTTAAGCATTGATTATGGAAGTTATTGGGGAGAAAGAAGCCTTACTGGAGGAGGAAGGTAAAAGCAGAAGAAACCTTTTTTTTTCCTACCAAAGTAACCAGAACAGTAATGAGCATGGGCAGTAGAGATCAGTCTCAATGGGCAAATGGCCTTTGAGAAATACTCACAGGAAGGACTCTGATTCAAAAACCCCTGTGTAAATACTAACCAGATTTTGATTTCCATTTTTATTTTTTCGCTCAATTTTCTTCATAGTCCCTCTTTTGTATTCACTAACCCTGCAGTATCCTATTCCAAAGGCTTTAGATATTTATGGAGTCTTTCTACCATCACCCAATTTGGGTATTTCTTTCTACAGTCACCTTATTACCTAGAGATATTAAGTAGTTGATGTTTTCCTTGAAGCTGGAGGTAAATCAGTTCCTTCTGGTTTTGATTTAGCATGTTCTGAAGGAATTTCTAGATCCCATGACATCATAACATTCACTCTGGGCACAAAGATCTCAGAGCATTTTCTTCTGCTCTTTAGTGCAATTGATTGGATTTCCCTTTCCCAGTGTGCGAATATTTTTGAGTGCATTTAGCATTCACTCAGAGGTTAAAAATTAACAAAGTACATTCTATCTCCTGTGGTGGTCCAAAAGATGCTCACAAATGGACAAAATGTCTCATACAGGACACATGTTTTGCCTACCTTCAGACTGAACTGTTAAATTCAGAGGTCACATGCTGCTAAACTGCTGGGGTTTTTTTTAAAACTAGGTTTTAAAGGTTTTTTAATTTTTAAATTAATACTTAAAAATATATTTTGCCATTTGTCTAAAATAGAATTCAAGAATGATGTCTGTCATCCCTGGTGCATCAGAAGTTATTTTAAATATGGCATCTTTATAAAAGTCAATAGATGCCTCATCAAAGGGCAATCATGTCCAGTGTGGGTGGCTGTGCCAATTGTTTTTGAACTACTGCAGCAATCTAGCCAATCCTAGGGAATGGCTTGCAGCCTTTCTACACCCACATTTTTTCTTAATTATCTCCACCAGGCTGAGTTAGCTAAGGACAGATCTATAGCATTTCCTGGATGTCAAAATGCCCACACACCTTCTGCAATCCTTGGGCTACCAGCTCCCTTTCATGTTTCTCTTGGTGGGTCCATTTAATTATTTGTTATCATGTGTACATAATGCATTATTCATGAGGCCTAGACGATTTCAGGATGTTATATCTTTGATTTTAAAAGAAAATGACCTGAGAAATTAGAACTTCTGCTTGTACGAATAAGCATGCGATAGTGAGTCTCTCATCATCCTATCCTTTCAAAAAATAATCTGCAGAAGTTTGAGATTATTGTTCAAATTAAGCTTTCCAAGTCATCATTTCTCAGAAAACAATAGGTTCAATATGTAGATCTTTTCTATGTTGAATTCAGAAAAGCTGCTTTGATTTTTCATAACGTATTTAAATAACAAGTTAGAAACTGATGGCACGCAAAATTGTAAATCATCAAAGGCTAGAGTGACTTAGTCCCTACAGTTCACCAAGTAATAGTTATCCATCATATCACCCAAATTTGGAGCTAAAGTGAAATTTAGAATTTATTCTGAGAATGTCCCTTTTTTTTTTTTTTTTAAATGTGTGAGGAAATAGAGATCTAGAGGAACTAATTGATTTTTCCAGCTATTGACAACTAGTTGGGAGTAAAGCTTGAACTTGGGCTTTTAATATGGTTCACTGTGTTCTCTTGAAAAAGGTAAGAATCCAGAAGTCTGTCCCCTTCTGTGGAACAGAGCACATTAAAGGACCAGTCATGTCTCTAAGTGATAAGCTCTATCAAGATAGGTCCCACTCAGTCTTGCTCATTGTTGAATCTCCAGACTCCAGCTCAGTTCCTGGCACATAATAGTTGTCAATTAACGCTTTTAGAATAATATTATGAATGTTAGAATCTATAGAAGGTATATCTCTTAGGCCAAGTGGGAAATGTCCAGTCAAGCTTATGATCCCCATAAGCATCAGAATATCTACAAAGATAAGCAAGATTCCAGGCATCCAAGACCAGGATGAAATTCCAGGTTGAAGGAAAATAAGCCAGCATAAATTCATGCATCAGATATCGGCCGGACTAAGTGACCTCTGAGAACCTTCCCAGCCCTCAGATTTTATGACTCACAAGTAAAAGTAAAATGCTTCTTGGCTTTGGCTCTTCCTATTTTCTGTGTTGTTTTGGGAGGGAATTAGTGACTGTACCTTAGATGGTGTGTAAGCTTCAGGAAGATTCGTTGAGTATGTAAGTGTGGGAGAGTGAAAGAAGGCTTAGGAAGAGATAGTCATAGGCTGGTAAAAACTTTTCATTAGGCCTGCAAAATTTTGGAAACTATTTGTAGATCTTTTTTTTTTTTTTTTTTTTTTTAAATTAAAGAAATCAGAATAGGAGGAAATAATTCCTACAATCCCCTTAGATGCCTGAGTGGGATTTGACACATTATGGTCTGGAGAGGAACAAGCATAGTCCTTGAAATTTGAAGAAATAGATTCTGAGTCAGTCTTCATCTCTTCCTGGCAATACATTCTTAGATAACTCTGAACCTGAGTTTCCTCATCTATAAGAGATGACTGGTAATTCCTGCTCCAAGGATTGCTGAAGAGATCAAATAAGGAAACCTATCAAGAGCTTTCAAAGCACTATATACGTATAAACTACTATTTCTAGGAAATACAAATAAAATCTGCATTATAGTGGAATTCTTTTAGAACCTCTTTAGAAAGCTAGAAGGATAGAAAAAAATCCATCTGAATTTTTAAAAACTCAGAATGAACACTCCAGAAATTGCAAAATGAGCATAGAGGCAGGAAGAAAGAATTTAACATTTTGATCTTTGCACTGTGGAATTTGGGGGTATTAGTCTTTATGGAACATGTGTATCTTTCTCAAGAAACACTTGTTAGAGCAGTAGCTTTAACTTCCAAAGTAAAAGAAGAAAGATTTCATATTTTTAAAATTGTGGTCACTCTTAAGCTAAAGCAAGGAGAAACTTTTCTTCTTACTGTTTAATCTTTCTCCCCTTTAAGTCATCCCCCCTCTCCATTTCCATAGGATTCAATAAATGGTAAGCTCGCACTAGTGTTCATAGTTACTTTTATTTATTAAGTACCACTCACTGTTCTTTACATAGATTATGGCATGTATATTTAAGAGACTCACTGCTTGTTAAATTCACTACAAAACACACAGAGACAAACATGCCCATACACACACACATACATACACACACACAGCAATAGCAGTTCAGCAGAGAAAGATATCAGCCAAAGAAAGATAATTTGAGATACTTCTGAGGTAGCAGTTGTAAAATTAAAATAGGCAACTCATTAAATTATCCACAGAGTGAAAAGAAAGCTATAAAAATAGATATTTTTCTGGCAAGTCAGTGCTTTTTCAGAACGAATTTAGTTTTAAGCAGAATTTAAAAATCAGATGCTATCAGTTCATATTCGTTAAAATCATTTAAATGGTTGGATTAGTTTCTCCTAATTAAAAGCAAAGATTAGCTTAACTGCCATTTGGTAGAAGTATATTTTATAAAAAAATATGTTCAGTTAGACATCATTTTAACTGACAGATTGTAAGCAACTTGATCAAGTGAATGTTCTTTGAGCAAGTTGGAGCCTGGTCCCCAAATCACAGAATTAAAAATAAAAATCCTTTATAAGTCATGCCTCAATGCTGACCTTTTCTCATTTTCATGTGTTGGGTTTTGTGGCTGATTGTCTATTCTGTGGTCACAGGTCCTTGCCTCTCCCATTGCCTGATTTTGGAATGTTGTTTCTTACTAAAATTTCCCCTAGAGGACAGGCCAGGAAAAGGAAAGAAACTGAATTCACTAGCGTCCCCTCTTATTAAGAATTTAGATTAGAGATTTGATAGGGAAAGAGTCTGGCAAATGAATGAAGAAGCTTGTGTATGTTGATTTTAGATCTTTTAAAGGTCATCTTTCCAATTTACAAATGATATTTTGTAAGCCAACAAAAACTTGTTTTTAAAATCCCCATTTACTGCCTTGACCATACAGATTAGATGGTGTTTAAAAACAGCTAATACTCTGGTTCAATTGAATGAAAATACTGTATGCAAAGAGAATGTCATAGTGATACCTGCCACTTATGGTTTGCTTCCCACTTTGCGAAGCCCTTTCAGATGTTCTCTTCTATCCTACAAAAATTTTTGTGTTGTAGGTCTTACTATCAGGGACACTGAAAAAGCTACAGGCAGTGAATATATTTTCATCGGAATTAATACTGATATATTCCATTGGGGGAGCTAGACCAAGCTAAAACCTCATACACAAATATTAATATGCAAGACCAGGGGGTACAAAAGTCTGCTAGGTTACTGTTAATTTTTTAAGGTTAAAAATATCCCCTCCCCCCTTTCTTCTCCTCGCCTCTTTATCACCTAATATTCTGTTTGATTCCAAACGGGACCATTGAAACGTCTTGCCTTCGTGCTGAGGAGCTCTATGTAAATATACAGAAATAGTGACTACCAGGTGCACCATTCTTAAAGTGACATTCATTTCCAGCACTCTTTAGGTGAAACCATTTCATCTTACAGGTCGAGGACGTGTGTGTGCGCGCGTGAGAGAGAATGACGTGACACTTTTGAGGTTTGTTTAAGTTGTTAAAGATCTCGAGGTTAAAAGACTTAGGCTGTTAAGCATTTTCCCTCCTTGTCGCCCAAAGACGCGAAATCTACAATTTTCTCGGTTCGACTGTCAGATAAATTGGCAAGTCGACTAAAAGGATAAGATTCCCTTAACGATGCATTCATTTGAAGCCCTAGCAACTATATTAGGCAGCAGCGACTATTCGCTAGCAAGGCATCTCGCGGAGAGAGGAAACTCTGCAATTTAGAGTGACAGATGATTTTTCCTCATCCGTCAAGCCGCCTCAAAATGTCACAATATTTACACCCCTTCCTTGGTGAATTAGAATCCAGAGACAGGGAGACAGAAAAAAAAAAAAAATCCGACCGTTTGCCGCTTGATTGGGAAAAAGCAAGCGTTGCACCTTTAAATTCTGCCCCTCCATTCCCCGTGCCCCCCCCACCTTCTCGGGATTTTGCAATAAATCTCCCAGTTCTGCGTTCAGCCTTGCAGATCCGTATTTAAAACAGCACCATCTGGGAAGGGTGGGTGGCGATGGTGATGCGGACTCCCTGGAGTTCCTTTGCAGCACGCTTGGAATTGCATCA
>NW_024340696.1:6114895-6265300 GCF_902729225.1 Pteropus medius
GGAAAAGAGGGAGGTGAAGGGGAAAAAGAGAGAAATCTTACATTTGAATCAGACATTTGCAGGTCCAAGTTAACTAAACTCATTATATCCGCATGAAGACTGAGCATTTTTCTTCTTCTCTCTCTTTACCCCTAGGCTCTCACCTAGGGCAATTCAAACTAGGAAAATACCAAGAAACAACCCCCCCTCTCACGCTTTCTTTCTACCTCCTCCCCTCCACTACACGTCCTCTTGGGAAGATCTAGTATCAAAATAGCTCAAGATTTGGGATTTCAGGGGGGATCCCCGCCCCGGTGCTTACCTTCTTTGCGGCTTACACCACCCCGGTGGCTAGATCCTGGAGATAAACACTTGCATTTCCCAAAGTTAACCCAGTATACCAACCCGGAGCTTGCCAAGAGTCTATTCCAGCCTACACCGCTAGGAAGCCAACTTCAGCGAGCTCAATGAGGGGACCAAACTGGGGCTCGCTTTCCAAACCCTCCGCTCCAAAATCTGATTCTTCAGCCCAGATCTCAGTGTGAGCCGAACCTTAGAAAAGGCGCTTCTTAAGGGCGACACAGGGCTGGCTTTACTGCGGGGACAGGACGGCTACCTGGAGCACCACGACCTCGGACAAATCTGTTGGCTCTGTCCAAGGTGCTGAATGGACTCCGATCGCCCGGATTACACACCCCGCGCAGCAGGAAGAAAAGACTAAAAAAATCTCTAATTAAGTGGTACTTGATATTGCTCTAGACAATTTCTTCCACTTCCTTACGTTTTGTCACGTGCGGATGGCTTTGCCAAAGCCATCCTGTTAATAGTTGATCACATGTTGATGAGACCCTTTTCTTCTATGAGAGGATTACCCATTTCATTACCGGAGATATGTACTTCTGACTTATTTCTCTCCCACCAACCCCACCCCCATTTGCACCCAAACTCCCAGTCTCTACCCCATCCTTACCCCCACTCCACCCCTACCCCAACCTCTAATAGCATTATTGTTTTAGATGGAAATTAACCCCCTTGCGAATGTCAATTACATGTTCATATATAAATCATAGAATATGCTCATACACCACACGCATAGAGGCAAAGAATGGAATGCAGGAAGGCTGAGAGAGAAGCATCAGCCTTGAACAGCCAATATAACACACACACACACACACACCCCCTCCAGCTCCAAGTTTGTTCCACGCAGTTCCACATTGCTGTGTTAAATCTCAAATGAATCCAATTAAAGTTGCACTATGTAAAAACCCGATTCTCCTGGCCTGAGTAGCTGCTGTTCTTTGGCGTGTGAAATGCTTGGAAGAGCTGTGATATGCCCGTTGTTAAGCAACATGTCAAAATTTTTTCAATTATAATGCAGGGTTTATTGCTACTCACCATTGTGCCTTTGCTGTCCTGGAGACTCAAGTGTCTTAAAATCCCGTCTCCCCAACAGATGCTGGAAGGTAATGTGTCTTGTTTGAAGTCATCATGTGAGAAGTTCGGCTTTGCTCAGTGGATCGCCCACCACTTGGTGTGACTTATGAATCTAATAACCCTTTGCAATATCCGCAAGCTTAAACTCTCAACCACCTTGGCGACTACAGAAGACAAAGCAACTGGCATCGATGTTGAAAAACCTATAGATTTACGCAAACGCCCTCACTCCGAGAGAAACGTTTCCTTTTGAGTTATTACGTGATTCTAATGAATGAGCGAGGTTACCAATGCCTGCCCAACTGCCCTGCTATATAGAGGGTGGTTCCTGGATCTGCCTCCCAACCGCCCGTCACTGGGTGCTAGCACAGAAAGTTCCCGAGGAAAGTGAGGAGTTTCAGGGTACCCTGATAAAAACAACCCAGCCTGCACACCGCTCCCTTGCCCACTGCTCAGGTCACACCTAGGGCTCTGACAAAGCTGAGCTCTGCTTGGGAGATTTCTCTGTCGCCAGGTAAGAAAACCTTTGCCTCGTCAGGCTAGGGCGGGAAGACCGCTGGAGAACTTGTTGCTTATCAGCGCCAGCAGGCTACCGCTTTAATAATAATACCAGAAAAGCGCAGGAGGAGGGAGGAAGGGGAGTGCGGCAACGAAGACGACTATCCTTGCTATTAACGTGACCAACTCACTGTGACTCCCTTGGTAAAAAGGAAACTTCTTAGAAAAGTTCGTGCCCCTCCCCCATCCCGATCATGACTAAGGGTCTCCAACTGATGAGGTCGTGAGTGATGATCAAGTGGGGGTGGGGGGCTAGGCGGCGGGGGGGGAGGGGGAAAAGTGGACGTGTGACTTGTCCTTGAAGGAACAACTACGTGCGTCGAAGCGCGCATCAGCCCGGCGACTTTCCCCTTCCCTCTTAGGGACTGATGACTAGGCGAGAGGCACCGAGGCGAGCCACTAGTTGCCCACAGAAACCTGTGTAAATCGAGCTCTCGAGCGGCTGAGTTGAATGAAGTTATGACTGCGTTTGCTCTAATGGGTTATGGCTTTTCAAATGTGAGTTAATAGCCCCGGTGCGCAGCTAGATCGGCATGGCGCGTGGCGGAGTGTGGAGCCGCAGGCAAAGGCAGGGAGGGGTGCCACCGCATCGGCTCAGCGCTCCGCGTCCTCTCGGTGCTTCTTCCTTGGAGTCGCTTCCGCATCATCCGGGGGCTCCCGGGCCGCCAGGGTGCCGGGGTGAGCGCGGCGGGAAACTGGGGCCGCGCGCAAGAGGAGCCAGGGCTAGGGTTGCGAGCAGCAGGAGGGGGCTCTCCCAGGAAGCCCTGCGGTTAGCACCCGCGCTTCTCCATCAGTGGCTGCGCAAGCTAGGAAGTGGAGAGGTCACGTGTCGGCGGAAAGTAACTTAGAAGGGAAAGGATGAACTTAAAGGAGAAGAAAAAAGCACAATAAAACAAACCATCCCCCTACCTTCTTCCACCCCGTGCCCTACCCCATGTGTAAAATAAAGGTAAAGGCGGGCGAGGTGGAAGAAGGGAGCCATTCTCTGCTGGAGACCAGGGGAGAACTCAGGAAGTCTCGGGCAACGAGGTAAGTCGACTACTGGCAACGTTCCCCAGCCTAGGAAGTCGCAAGCACAAGGTATCTTTCCACTGAAGCTGCCCTTTGGCTACCCGCAGCCGGCTCCTGCACAACGAAGCTGTGGAACCAAGGATGACTGTAAACCAGTTGTTATGGAGATGTCGGTCGCTCTGAGGAGCGCAAGAGCCCTGGGAAGTCCCCAGACGCATTTCAGGTTTCGTCGTTTTGGCACCGATCACCATGATTTTACTCTCCATCCAGGGTTCCCACGAAGGGCACCCACAAAACACGTCACAGGCCCTGGCTGCGGCGTTATTGACTGCAGGGATGAGGCAGATAGATGCTGCAGAAGATGGTGGATAGCTCTTAAGTTTTGGAACGCCCACCTCTTTCCAATTTCCAGTTTCTTTATGCCGATCAAAAGTGCTGTATTTAAGTGTCTTTCGTGCTTCCTTATGTGTACAAACCTCAATGACAGGAGAGGATATGTTAGAACATTAACATTCAGTGGCTGCTTCAAGGTCCTGCTCCCCTATTCCTCCCATCCCAGAAATGCCTTCCTTATGGAAAACAGGTTTTACTTCCTAATTCTGTATGTAGACTTTGTTCACTGGAGTCCCCATTGGTACCGGGTTATTACTACCATAAGTCCAGTGTTGAGTTGATACGGCTCTACAAATGTTTCAGTCAACCCAGTTTATTATAGACTCTAGCCAAAATACATATCTAAAAAAGCTTGCCAGACCTCATCAGGGAAAGTTTTAGACTTGCCAGACTCCTAGAGACCTGAGTTGGGTCATCATAAAAGGATGCCAAGACACCCTCACAGTCATCAATGCAACAGTCCTTTCGACTAAAAGGACTGCTCAGATTGTCCACAGACTGACTTTTTTTGTCGATCCATGAATTAGCCAGCAGATGCTGCCCTAAGACTGGGACAGCTGGCACATACCACCCCCAGAGGTCTTGGGGTACAGGTTTTATAAACAAAACTGGTTTCTTGAGAGTACAATTCATAATACCATAATTAAGTTTCCTTGTCTATTCAGTGACCCTAGTATAGATCTGCAATCTTAAAATAACACAGGGAGATGACCACTGTGTTATTTGAACATAATCATTCCCCATTGTCATCTATATGATATATTTTATCTGACTTCTTTGTCAGCACTTTGTAATATGTATAGAGACTATCATTTATTCTTCTGATGGGTATTTATTCTGAAAATTAATGCCATATTTTATAATGGGACATCGTGAATTGTTAACTTGGGAGCTTGAGGATTCAGAACATTAACGATTAATTAATCTGAAATAATTAGACAGCACATGATTGTACTATAAATATTTCCCAAGGAATATTTTTGACCATTGACTTTTCTTCTTAGAGTCATTACTAACACCTACAACTGATAAAACAAGACAAGGGACAAGAGTTGCTATATAACCAGAGTTGCGAAAGAGACTTGGGGAGAGGAATGGAGAGATGGTGTTTGACACACATTTTTTTCCCTCCTCTCTTGATTTTTCAGTGATCGAAGGGAGAATTTTCTTCTCTTGGTGCATTATCAGGTCTCCATCCTTTTATCTCCATCCACACATGTATTTTCTTTCTTTTCCATCTGCTGAAATCCAGTGTCTAATATAAGCAAAGGCTGCAGTCATTTCATTTGTTAAGATAGATGTCAAGTACTTTAACTGCCACAATTTTAATCTCAGGAGCACTTATTTCTGAGGTTGTCTCATTTTCTCCACACAACCTTAGTTGGCTGTGATATGAATACCACACTTCTCTAGGTTCATCTGACACCATTCACTTTTAGTAATGATAAGAACATTTCAAACTGAACAGCAAATGAATCTTGTTCCTTAAAGATCACAACCTAACAATGTAGCCACATTTTAAGCAAAGTGTATTAATATAACGGTGAAGGAAGGCTTTTTGCTTCCAAACTGAGCGTTGTGTTTCTTTAGGTGAATTGCTTCATGTTCCATGCAGTTTTCTACCAAAGTCATAGTTATAAAGCTTATCTTCCACTTGTACCTTTATGAAGATGGCTACAAAAATTAATAAGAAGCTTATGAAGACTAGGAGGCATGATTCAGTTATAAAATAAATAAATCCTAGAGATGTAATGTACAGCATAGAAAATATAGTCAATAATATAATAACTATATAGTGGTAGAAGGTTACTAGAATTGTCATGGTGATCACTTCATAAGGTATATGGATGTCGAATCACTATATTATACACCTGAAACTAATATAATATTGCATGTCAACTATACTTTAATTAAAAAAACAAGGAAGCAGAAAAATATCATTAAGTAGATGTGTGAAGAGTCTCAGAATTAGTGAGAGAGAGAGGTAATAAAACAGTAGCCCATGAAATCAGAAATGAAAGATTTCTTTTTCTTAGGGAATTAGCAGACACTTAGTATATTCCTTGAGATAAAGTTTACTCTCTTAATTTCTAAAAGGAAATTCAGCAAGCCACATTAAAAAGAATGGTTTGGGGATTCCCTTCCCCATATCAAGGCAGAAGTGATGAAATAGTACTTCCATTTTTTTCCTCCTAACTTTTCTATCCAAATCTCTTTGGTTGTAGTTAATTATCAATCTCTCCATCTCACCTTGTGTTGGATGGATTAGTGGATAGATTATTTCCTTTCTTCTCTCTTACTCTTACTTCCTCTCCTCCCCTTCAAAAATTATTCCATGCTGGGCACTTTGATAGGGACTGGTATCCATATATTAAAAATTCTCTACCATATAGAGTCTGAGTTGAATAGATCCAAGGTCTAATCTATAAGATCTGGGGAGTCAGGTAGAGAAGATGATATAGTTGAAAAGTGGTAATTATTGCTAAGATGTCAACAATGCCTTCTCCCAGTCAATACTTCAGGATCACTTGATATAATGAATGAAGAAGAGTGTTCACAAAGAAGTTAAGATGGTGATATAATTGCTGTCTTGGAGGCTTAAAAAAACGGATAGCAAAAGCGTTCTGTTGATGATATAAAGAGCGATTCTGACCAGGTAGAAAGAAAGATCAGCTCTCTTAGTCACTTCCTGATCTCTAATGGTTCTCCACAGGCAATAGAAAGAGTGGCAAAGAATCACGATGCACAATTTGGAAAGCTTTTTGAAAACAAGAATAGACAATGATTGCCAAGAACCTGGTGTTGAGCTCATATTTAAAAAGAACTCAAGGAATCTTCCATCTATAAACCTAGTTTAGTTTTAGAGAATCAAAAAGAAGAAAAAGGAAGCCTTGGAAAAGTGATGATTTAGTTGCTATAACTTTTGTGTGTTACTGAGCCTGACAAGTAAGCATGAGACAGAAGATCTGGACATGACTTAACTCAATTTCAGTAAACCAGACAGCCCCATAATGAGGCTGAAACAAGACCACATGGAATATTGAGGAAGAACTGAATGATTTTCAAAACCATCTTGCAGGCAAGAGATGAATTAGAGAAAGTATGGGTGGCAAGTGGGGAGAAGTGACGCTGCTAATATGAAAAGTTGATAGGAGATTAAGGCAGGTCAAGAACATGTCAGGTCAGGGCTTGCAAGAAAATATACTTAGTTAAATGTAAGATCATATTTGGAATTGAATAAAATGAGAAAATCACATAATTTAGGATCATGGAAAGGCAAGTAAAAACTAGTAAAGTTGTAGAGTCTATATCATGGCGGCACCTAACAAGGTATGCTTGTGATTTAATTTGCCTAGAACATCTGGAGGGAAACTTTCACAGGGGCTAAAACATTTTATGATAATTTAATATGCACATGAATCTTCTGGGCACTTTGTTAAAAAGCAGGATCTGAGTGTAGTGTGGGGACCAAGATTTGATATTTTTAACAAATTCCCAACTGATAGGGTTGGAGCACACTTTGTGCATGCTGCTCCAGCCTATGATAAGATTTGCATTATAGTTTCATTGAAAGCTAACTAATCTCTTTATTAACTGAAGTGAATGCCAAATAACAAAAAATAATTCTAGGAAGAGACCTGTTACTTTAATCTTAATGTTACACAAACCACCAACTTTAACTCACTTTTGCATCCATTAATTCTAGAGATCCTGAACACAATGGACATCAACCTCTTGTTATTGACAACATTGGCCATAGTTTAAGTGTTTGTCATTTTATAAGCATTGAAATAAAAGAAAAGAGAATTGGCTCGAAATATATTGGGTACATTGCAGAAATGAAAGGAATCAGGAAAAATTATTCTAGTCATGTAAAGAGGATTGGTTAGGTCATATTATAAGTCCTGAGCTCATTCTGGGTTTCTTTCTATAAATAGGATATTTTGGAACTAGAGAAGGCATAGCAGAAGGCAACCAGAATGACAGAGGGATTTGGGGAATTTGCTTCTGTGGAAAGGTTAAAGAAACTAGGTCTGTTTTCTTTTGTAAGGAGAGAAAAGATGGTACCTCACTGAGGTGATATCATTCTAAAAGTAGTGGAAGTAATAGGATGCGACAAGAGAACCTTATGGAAACAAGAGTAGAAGGATTCTGGCAAGAAATGAAGGCCAGAAGAATGGCTCCAGCTTTTCTAAAAACCCTCAGTTAGCAATGTTCTTATTGGCAAAATTCCACTAGTCATAAAAGAAGGGGTAATGCTGGATTTAGATTAAGAAATAAATGAGAGACAGGAAATGAGGAGGCAAGAGAGACCTTATATCTTCCTTCATTGAGAAAATTTTCAAATGGGCACTTATTAATCCTACAGAAGCCCTACTCTCATAGCACATGGTGAACTTTACCAGGATTCCCCAGGCTCAAAGACTCTGCTTCTGTAACATATCACATCTCTGCTTCCGCTTCATCCCAAAATGGTACTTTCTCCATCAGTTCAGCAAAGAAATGTATATAATCAGTTACAATATTCAGGTCTCTTCCTCTGAGATACTTTTTCTTCTGCATCAATCCTGGAAAACATTCTCTTTTTCAGTGGATAGAAAAGCATCGTCCATGACTTTGCGTAAGAGATCCTAGCATCGTCATCTGATCCCTAAAGCTCAGAGATGGAAAGATTTGCAGGCCATTTTGGTCAACACCATCATTTTACAGTAGAGGAATGTGGAGCTTAGATAATCATGCAATTTTATCTGTGTAGTATTGAAATACATACACTTTCCGGAAACTTTGAAAATCCCCCAATGACTATTTGGAAAATATTGGTCATACTATGAGTTAACTGGGAACTCTAGCCTTCTGTCAAAATTAATTTTTTAGCTCTGTGTCTTTTCAATAAGACAATCCTTGAGGGAAATTCTTCTAGGTCCACTGCTTTAAGATATGTCAGGCTGCTGTAAATGGTCAATAATTCAGAAAAACAGGTAGAAGGTGGCAGTTCTTCTAGCTTCTCCTTAGAAATATATGAGGCCCCATATTCATGTTATT
Source organism: Pteropus medius (assembly GCF_902729225.1). Lineage (NCBI taxonomy): Eukaryota > Metazoa > Chordata > Mammalia > Chiroptera > Pteropodidae > Pteropus > Pteropus medius. The sequence continues at coordinate 6,123,314 of NW_024340696.1, forward strand.
ATCTCTGTTTCTCCCTCCACCAAGACAACATGAGATCGCCCATTACCACTTTCCTACTACTCTGCCCTCTTCTGCATCCTAAGGGTCAGCCTGAGAAATAGAAGAGGAAAGTGTTCCAAAAAGAGAAAGAGGCCTCTGTGAAGATCCTGAGGTGGTGTTTTAGTTAATGCTGTGTGACAAATCACCCTGAAACTTAGTAGCTTAAAATTAAGTAAACATTTATTATGTTCATGTTTTCTATGGCTTGGGAATTCTCAATCAACTTAGCTTGGCAGTTCTGGTGTAGAGGCATAGCAGGTCTCTTATAATGTTGCCATCAAGATTTCAGCCCTGGCTTCAGTCGTCTGAAGACTTGATGGAGACTGAGGGATCTGTTTCCAGGCTATTCACATGGATAGACAGATTAAAATAATAGTTATCATCCATTGAGCCAAGCACTGTGTTCAGGACATTATCTACATATTTCTGTTTAATCTTCTCAATAATCTGACTATTATAACTATGGCATGGAGAGGTTAATTAACTTTCCCAGAGTCAAACAGCTTCTAAGTGGTAGAGTAGGAATTAAAACTCAGGATTTATGCTTTTAATCACTAGACTAAATTTACCCCTCCTTGCTATCTCCCTTTCTTTTGTTTTTATTGCAGTCTACTTTGTGTTAGAGTATTGTGATAAACCAATCTCAATTAATTAACTGCCCATTCTGTCCCCTACACTGTAGATGGTATATGATTGAAGCTTGATATAATTTTGCTACACAAATTGGAGTTAATATACTCCTCTTATCTCAGGGAAGTCTTGTTTTCTAACCTCACACAACATAGACACATAGATTGGAATGTGAGGTGATTCTGGAAGAAAAACATTGAACACCAATTGCCCTATGTTCCAGAAAGGCTCAAACCATTTCTGGAGTCTCCCCTTTCCTCACCTCCATCCCAGAAGGTAGCAGATGCATCCTAGAAGAAGCCTAGCCAGAACATAGGCAGACTCCTTTCTAAGATGCAGGTTATTCTTGAAATCCAAGATATATAAATCAAAGATGGGGTATACACTGCAAATTAGGGGGCACTAATGCGATGACTCAGAATCCCAGAATGGGTCTGAGTTTACAAATCACTGAGATGTTCCCAAAGTCTTGACAGATCTATGTTAAGGCAGAAACAAGGACTTCATATTCTTAAATATTACTGTAATTCAGAATCTTAATAGTGACCTGAAGTCCAGAAATGTCAGGCAAGAAATGGGAAAATAATTGAGCAGGCCAGAGATCCGGGTTTGCTGAGTGGGCCATGAACCCAAAGATTTGGAATGAAGACAATTGTGAAAAGCCTAAAATTTCAAGAAAAAAGGAAGAATATTTTGCCCTACACTGGGCTTTTCTTGACGTCCCCTGCCTCTGTTTCCCCTCCTCTGTAAAGCAGGGTATAAGTCTTGGAATCACCTGATGTGTTGAGAAAAGAACTGTACTAGAAAGAACTCTTATTCTGACTGTTACTAATTGTATTGTCCGACCCTGGCTAATCACTTTCTCTCTCATGGCCCTCAGTTTTTCCACTTATATAATGGCATTAGCTTTGTATTTGTTATGGGCTAAATTGCATCCCCTCTCAAAATTTGTATGTTGAAGTCCTAATCCTTAGTACCTCAGAATGTAACCATATTTGGAGATAGGGTCTTTAAAGAGGTAATTAAGTTAAAATAAGATTGTTACGGTGGGGCTGTAATCCAATATGACTCGTCTCCTTATAAGAGAGAGACACCAGGGATGTGTGTGCACAGAGGAAAGATTATGTAAGAACAAAGCATGAGGGTGGCCACCTACAAGCAAAGGAGAGAGGCCTCAGGGGAAACCAACCGTGCTGGCACCTTGACCTTGGACTTTTAGTCTCCAGAACTGTGAGAAAATATATTTCTTCTGTTAAAGGCACCCACTTTGTGGTGTTTTGTTATGGCAACCCTAGAAAACTAATACACATTTCAAGCCATAATATTATCTGCCTTTCTATAATCTGTGAAATTTCCTTCGGTAGTGTTAATATTGGGATTGACTGAATTTAACAGGAAATTCTTCAATAGTTCTCTGATTAAGAGGTAGAATCTATATGCTCCTCCCCCAAATCCTGGTGGTCTCTGCGACTGCTTTGACCAATGGAATATAGCAAAAAAATTTCCAGGTCCAGGTCCAGGTCTTAAGAGATTTTTAACTTCCTTTTCCTGTCTCTTGGGTGCTTGATCTTGGGCCACCATGTCAGAAGTTCAATTGGCCAAGATGTTCGGCATCTGAATGAAACAATCCTGGAACCTCCAGACAAGACCATCCCCAACTTACAGCCATCAAGTGACCCTGGTTAATGCCCTGTAAAGTGAAAGAATTGCCTAGCCAAGCCCGTTTGAATTTTTTTCTCATAAAATCATCAGATGTAATATGGTTGCTGATGTAAATAAACCACTAAAGTTTGGGCTAGCTTGTAACAATGATAAAATAGACATTTCTGAACTGATTTACTAGATGCCTATGGTTGTTTCAACTCTATATAAGCTTATTCTTACCAGGTCTCCCTTTGTGGGAAGAAGTAAGGCACAGTTATTAAGGGGTTGGCCTTTGGACTGAGATTTGGATTTCGATAAGCTCTGTCATTGACAAGTCACTTGTTTTGTTTCAAAGTCACTTGACATCTCTGATCTCAGTTTCCTCATCTGTAAAATAAGGATAATCATCCCTGCTGTGTGGGAGTTTCTGAGAATTTAATGTGCTAATTAGATATCATATTGCTAGGTAGATTGTGAGCATCCTGTAAATGGTAACCACTATTACTACAATAGTAATGCTACTACCACTGCTGATTATGATGATGAAACCAGGTTATCTTACCTATAGCTAGCAGTGGAGTTGTATGAAATATTCCTTTCAAACAAGCCACTCTCATGGTCTGCCATGAGGCCTAAATCCTCCCCATCGACTCCTAGTCATTGCATTTCAGTTTAAGGATGCAATATCCTTTAAAATTTCAGTTCCACTTGGCAAGATTAATGCATTCAAAAACATTACAAACTGGAGGTCATGTATCAAAGTGTAAAGAGGATAGGACTGAGTGTATACTAGAATTAGTTGTGACTGTGAGTAGCTCAAGATCCAAAAAACAATGGATTAAATGTGTTAGACTTTAACTTCCATGTAAAAGTCCAAGAAGGTAGTTCCAACCTCTATGACATTCCGTGATGTCAGGAACTCAAGCTCTTTCTCTCTTCTGTCTCTCTTTTGCCATGAGTGTTCCCATTCTCAGTGTCACCTCAGAGTATAGTATGGATGCTGCTTCTTTACCATCAGGAAAGAAGAAATGGTTTGAGAAGGGCATACTCTATTGCTTTTAGGGCTGAAACATAGTCATGTGACCAAATCTATCTGATACACAGAGGAGAAATGCTGGAAAACGTGCACTTGATTGAGGATATCCAGGTACCCAGCTAAAACTGAAGAGTTCTATTGCTGAGGAAGAAGAGAGGATGACTGAGGAAAAGAAGTAGTCTTTGTGATAGTTATCATTTATTGAGCATCCTTCATCTCTATAAATTCCCAGGACCCCAGCAAAGGATCTGACACAGCACAGGAGCTAATAAATAGTTGTTGAATTAAATTGAATTGAGGAAATTGTGAACTCGGGGTCACAAAAGAGATCACAAAAAAGCAAAGTTACCAACTCATTTCTTTATTGTGTGATGTTTCCTAGGCCTCACCTTCTGTGATATGAAGGTATTAGACCTATCGATCTCTAGGAGGGCAATTCTGAACCTGACAGAAGTGAACTAATTAACATCTCTGCATTCTGTATTCTCAGAGTGCAGGTTTTATATCTTGAATTGAGGTAAAATCCAATCTGGAGGTCCCATGTTCATTAAAAAGGCCTACAGCATTGCTTGAAATATCAGATGCTGGCATCCCCAAATTACAGCAGGAATAATTGTATCCTGACAACTTGAGTTCCCCTCTACTCTTCAATTGGGTAAGGTAGGCTTTGCTTCCCATCTCAAATTATTTTGCTCTGCTGTCCTTGGCTGTTAAACAGAGATGTCACCTCATTTGTAAGCCATTTTGCTTTCTTTTGAAAGGTGATATACTTTTTTGCTGAGGTTTAATAATAATTGTGACCAGTTAAGACATTGTATGATTTTAGGTAATTTCTATGAATGGAAGGCTATTCCTGCATACTACATTGGAACTATTTTAGAACCTCATTATTTGCCCTCCAGTGTTAAAGAATGACACTGAGACATAAAAATTATGTCACAGTGATCCATGTGTTTATGGGAAGAAAATGAAATGCAATAAGAATTTGAACACTCCTTTTTATAAAGCCATGGTCTTGACCCTAAAATTTACCAGGGGCCACATGTGTTACCTTGTCAGTAAAATAACTGTAGATTCCAGTGGGTTCTACATCTGAATCTCAAATACCTGAAACCTGACCTGATATGCTTTTCAATCTAATAAAGGAGTGAGAACATATGTGAAAGGTATTGGAAAGGCAGCTCCATAAATATTGCTATGATTATGATTACATTTATCTGTTTATTTTCCGTCTTTGTCATGGAATGCAGAAATAGGAGAGCTAATGTGCCATGACTTGCCCTCATATTCCATTCCAGCAAAATACCTCTGTAAAGCCATTTGTTTAATATTAAGGAGGTAATTTAACCCATTTTATGAAGCTTTATTTTATTAGCAGCTTTTATAATAGGTTTGCATCTTATCATCTTTCTTTGGTTATAATAATATCTTTATCCTCTTAATGATGAAATTTTCTCCACTCCTTTGATGTCTGTGTTAATTGCTATCTATTGTAATATTAAATTCAGAAATAGAATGAGTTCCTTCCTTCATCTGTAGCTCTTAAAAAAGTCAAGTTGTGAACACAGTGACACCAAATCAAACCCTAACTCAAGGCCTATAATAATCTTACTTAACAGCTCAATGACTCCACTGTTATAAATAGATGGTCCATTCCTTCCATCACCAAATGTTTACTGAGCACTTCCTTTGGTTAAGTATGGGTGATGAAAAGATTGCTATACCAGATATGACCCTTTTACCCTCTTCCCCTTGACATGGATAGTGTATATCTTGGAAAAAAAACTAAAAATTTCACAATAAGATAAATGAAGATGGGACACAGAGGAGAGGAAAGGGGGGTGGGCATGAATTGCAAAGTAAAGGCCCTGTAGGACATTTTCTTAATTATTTTTGGATTTTTTTTCCCTGAAATTTCGTCTCAGAAAAATACGCCTACTTTCCAAACTTTGCTTGGAATTTTAATGTATTTACAGACCTACAGAAGTGCCTCCATACAAGCCAGCCCCTTGACATATTTGGGTGAAATTAAGAAAACATTTACATTGCTAAAGAAAGCATGCAATGTGTGACTTGTAAGATTTCCCACATGATTACTGACCTTGCCTCAGAGTTTTATGCATTGTTCAGTCATGTCGCCCAAGATAGGAAACTTCTTGTTAAAAGGCCAGAGCGTCTTTATGATCTGAAATTTTTGTCAGTATAATATCAGTCAAAATTCGCCTAATCTTGTGACTATTTTTTGATGATTGGAAAACCTTTGAATTACATACTTTTTCAGTGATTACGATCTGGTTTAACGAAAGGACTGTAAACACCCTTTAATTTAGGAGACTCAAGCAAGTGGCGTGACATAGTATTTATAAAATTTCTAGACTAGATTTGTTCACTTGTGTTTTATTTGCCTATCATCATGATTTTGGCAAATAAAGCAGAGAAAAGGCTCCTGGGTGATCATGAACTTAAGGTAGGTAACTATAGGTATATTTTTAGGGGTACCTAGGTCGTATAGGTAAACCAAGGCAAAAGCAAAATCTCTGTCATAATGGGTTTATAACTAGGGGTGTGTGTACACACGAACACTTTGATCTTTTGTGGAAGGGAGGGAAGGAATTTAAAAATTCATTTGTAGAGGAACTTCCAACTGGTAGATGTTCAATAAATGTCTGATTCTTGTTAGATTAGCTTTCTTAGGAAGGGTTGTGAGAAAAGCACCAGATATGTATAAGGAGGGCACTTGGTTTATTGCAAGTAGTCTTGAAAGTCATGATTCTTCCTTCCATTTAATTGAAAACAATGAATATACACTGTGTCTACGCATGCTATAAATTGTGGTGTGCTTTGAATCATCTGAGTGATTCAATGATGCTTAATATCTTTCCTTGAAGATATTTATTGCTGGTGCAGGTTGGCAAGCACATGTGCAGCCACTATCCCTTCTTGCTCCCACATCAGACATTTCTAATAGATCAAGGTGCTTTTTCTGTCTGAACCTGGATTTTGTCTCAAAATCCTTTTAAACTCAATGCCCTAGGTATCTCTTTCCACTCAATCTCAACTGAAACAAGCAATAAAATCCATTTTCCATTCTGACTCTGGAGGAGGGGCAGATATATACAAATACCTATGGTATCAGGCAGATCATAATCATCAATAAAAATAGATATTCCTTAAGTATTTTCTATATACTGAATCAAGTTCTCAACAATTGATTATAGTAGCAATGTCCTGCAGATGAAAACTATTTAAGGAAATTCTATTGGAACCTTCTTTTGAAAAGCAAAGAATCACTTTGAAAGTAAATCATCATCCTCTGATTGATCTGTTTGATGAGATCGACTGTGTATTGAATTTTCTTTGTGTGCTACACATCTAAAAAGGAAAATAGTGTTCAATTTTAATTGCTGTCACTGGAGTATGAAAAAACAAGACAAATAGAAAGAAGTTGTTTTCCAAGGAAAAACAATTCAAAATAGAAAAACAAAATTAAAGCACTCAAGGGGAGTGAATGAAAATAATATAGAAACTAATATTATTATATGAATCTCTTTCCTTCTTGATTTGGCATTGAAAAAATATTCATTTTCTTTTTCTTTCCTAATGGAAAAAATATCTGATATTTGTTAGATTAGCTTTCTTAGGAACATCTAATCATTAATATGTTAACAGAGCATAGAAGAATATTTTTGAAGTGAGGCATTTCAGTTTAACAAGGTGCTGTAGACTGAATGTTTCCATCCTCTCATAATTCAGATGTTGAAACATAACCCCCAATGTGATGGCATTTGAAGGTGGGGCCTTTAAGGGGTAATTAAGTTATGAGGGTGGAGCCCTCATGAATGAGATTGGAGCCCTCAAGAATGAGATTAGTGCCCTGATAAAAGAGGCCCCAGAGAGCTTCTTTAACCCTTCTTCCAAGTGAGGATATAGCTAGAAGACAGCACTCTATGAACTAAGAAGTGGGTTCTCACCAGACAGCAGATATGACAGAGCCTTGATCTTGAACTTCCCAGCCTCCAGGATTGTGAAAAATAAATTTCTGTGTTTATATGCCACCCAGTCTATGCTATGCTATTCTACCAGCCTGAACAAACTAAGATACAAGGACTTTCTTTAGCATATATAAGAGATTTCTTTTTAAAAGATAGGAATAGGCACACAATGCAAAGAGAAATATCAAATTAGCAAAAGGACCCAAGGTATGGCATTTGTTAAAAAATGAAATATATATATTACTAAGCAAAAAATTTGGGGCCCCATTGCAATGCTCCACAATAACTTTATTTTCTAGTTTATTCTTTATTTTGAGGGAATTCTTAGCTTAAAACAAATGTGGATTAGTCATTGATCACCTATCATGTGCCACATAGTAATAATAGCTACTTGGGTGCTTTCTGAGTGCCAGGCCCTGTTTGGAGAGTTTATATGCCTTAACACTTAATCGTCTCAACAATCCTGTGAGATAGATATTAGTAAATCTTCATTTTACAAATGATGAAACTTTACAAATGAGGCAAAGCAAAGCCAAGTAATTCGGTCAAAGTATGTAGTTAGTAATAGAGCTGAAATGAGAACTCTCCTAGTCTGGTCCCAGAGCCTGCATTCTTAACTGATATCTTTACAGCCTCACATGGGAGATTGAGGCCCAAAACTTGTACTCTGTGTTTCCTAGGATAGTTCCTCTTTGAAATATTACTATTAGGACTATTTGCCTTTATAATTATATTTGTTGTTTTAGACTATATGTAACGAAGAACACAAGAATGACCAACACTTAGTATTTGCCCCAGAACCCATGATAATATTTATTCATTCATTTCCAACAAAAAATAATTATTGGAGTCCTCTCTATTGGTTTTCTTATCTCACTGGCTACTCCTTCTTGGTCTCAGTTTGCTGATTGTTTCTCAACCTCCAGACTTCTAGATTATGGGGTTTAGTCTTTAGTTTTAGTTCATGGTGTTTTTCTGTATATACAATAATTTTTCAGCTGACTTTTAAGTCTCATGACTTTAAATACCTTTGATATGATGTTGACTATAAAATTTGTACTTCCATCTCAGACCACTCCATGAAACACTAGACTTCTATATTCTACTACCTACTTGATAGACACTTGAATATCTAATAAGCAGCTCAAATTTCACATGCCCCAACTGAACAACGAATGCCTGCCTCTGCCTCTGAAATCTGCTTCTCCCATGGTCTTCTGACATCATAGACAGCAATTCTCCTTTTCTAGTTGCTCAGGATAAAAGTCTTGGTGCTATTGCTGACTCCTCTATTCTTTTCACACCCCATTTCCAATTTATCAGTAAATCCTGATAAATATAACCAGAATTCAACAACTTCCTATCACTCTCACATATTCCCCTGGTCCATGCTGTTATTACCTCTGACCTTGGTTATTTCATCCATCTCTTAATTGATCTGCTCCCACCTGATTTGGTTATAGTTGGTTCCAATGACATTGGTCTCCTTTACTGTTCTTTAAACATGTCAAGCGCAGTCCCGCTTCAGTATTTTGGACTTGCTGTCCCTTTGCCTAGACACTCTTACTTCAGACAACTACATGACTCACTTCCTGACCCTTTAATTTATTGGTTAGATGTCATTTGTCAGAGAGCTCTTAGACCACCTCTAACAATGTGGACCTTATCTTCACTATCTACACTCTCCTGAAATCTCCTGTCACATTATTCTGTTTTATTTTTTCTAAAGTATTTATCAATTATTGATGTTTTATATCTTTATTTGTATATTGTTTGAATCACTCCATCAGAATGTAAGCTCAATGAGGATAGGGACTTCATTTATTTTGTTCCCTGTTATATATCGAGCTCTTGGAACAGTATCTGGCATGCGGTTTGGTGTTCAATAAACACTTGTGAAATGACTGACTTACTAACTGACTGAATAGGGATCTACTATGAACCAAACACTGGGCTCGGCACTATGGGTTTAGCAGAGATCAAGACAGATGTGGTTCCTGCCTCCGTGACTTATACTTGATTGGTTACTTGCATTCTCATTTTCTCTAACATTTAGCTCAAATTTCTTTTATGATCAGCAGAAAATTGAGAGACAAGAAAAAGTGGGGAAAGATACAGTATGATATGGTACAGCACGGTACAGTATAGGAAGTTAATGACTAAGGAAAGGGAAGGGTAAAGATTTTAGTGCATAATGTGTTATAAGGGTTTTAATATTCCTCGTATTCCATTAGTAACATCAATACTAGAGTTCAGTTAGGAAGCCTTCAGATACCATCTGATCTGAAATTTTCCTCGTGGACTTTCTTTATAATGCTCCATCAAGAGAAGGAAGATGGAAGTCAAGCCAAACGCTATGATAGTTGCTCATCACACAGGTACCACTCACAAATGCTTTCTTTACCCAACATTATTCTTAGAGCACATTCTGCATAGAAAACTCACATCTTGCTCTTTGCTTTGTTTCAATGAGTATCTACCTACTCTTTTCTGTTTGTTCATGCTTTCAATGTTTCATGTATAGCAAACAGCTGCCTGAATTTTTAAGGGTAAGTTGGAAATTTTGAAAATTATTCTCTATGTCCCCATAGAAAATTCTTAGGCTCTCCCCTGCCCCTCTCCTGCCTAATTTTTTTTAAAGCTGATTTATTTTGGGGACAATGGATTCTCCTTTCTTACTCCACAGATAGTTCTCCAGCCACTTCAAGGTGTGAAGAGGCCATTGTAGAAGCCTTGCCAAGTAAAGGAGTAGAGGTAACCTTTAGGATCCCCCTAAGGATCACTGACATTTCAGGCATGGCTTAGAGACATAATTGGTTATTTCGCTATTGTGGAAATGAGCCTTTTTGCATCTAATTGTGTGGTTCAAGAGGTCAGAAGATAGAACCACAATTTTTTTAAGCTAGTGGGAGTTCCCTGAAATCACAGAATACTGAGATATATTTTGCTTCTTGAGATTAAATTGGGAATGGAGGATGGTCAGAATTTGTCTGGGTACAGATTAAAATAACAACATGTAATGTGGGAAGTGCAGGTGTCCTGGCTCACTGTCCTGGCTCAGTGAGAGATTTTCACCTGGTTCTATCAAGTAATATCTTTGCTAGATATGGAAGAATTTTCTTTTTGAATCATCATTAGCCTTTTAAGTTGCCTGGGCTAATGAGCATTCTGGTCACTGAAGGGAAGTCACAAAGTGGGTTGGGTAGGAATGAACACAATCTTAGAGAACAAAAGGGGATCACTTTCAGACAATCATTAGGTGATCACTGGGCAACATGCAGGCTGCTATCCTTGATGACACTCACCACATAATGAAAAGCAAACTAATAGAAGTGCTCAAGTCAGGTTGTGCACATGGATCACAAGAATGGAGAGTAAACCATGTGAGGGCACCGACCTATTCTCTGCTGATGCTCTTTGGGCTGATGACTGATGGTACTTTGGTCAAGGTCTGTCGTCTCTCCCTGTTTCGTTCTAATCCTGTCTCAATAGTCCTTTCTCTTCCCAGTCTTAGACTCTTGACTTGGTCTGGAGAGAGAAAATAAAACTTGATCATTTATTCTTAAAAATCTTTTCTGACTTTATTGGTATCACAGTACTTGAAACTCAAGAGCCAAAAACATTTATACTCTTCTTCCCTGGTTCCACGCTGACACTTCTTTTAGGCAAGGGTTAACTCCTGTGTAACTGTCAGGGCTGAAGAGTCGCAGAGTTCATGTGAAGAAATACAATGAGGAGTGAAGGTAGAAATAAAATGAGAAAAATAGTGGAGAAGAGTTCAAAATGTTCTCTTGCTCTAATCCTACTTCCTTTGCTGGTTAAGACACTTTGCCAAACACTGGGCTAAATCTTTTATTAGGCATCTTACTTAACTTTCATAACAACCCATGGAAAAGTGTTACTTTCTGATAACAGATGAGGCAAAGGAAGCCCAGCGAGGTTAAGTAATGTGTACAAAATCACACAATGAGTCAGTGACACAACCAACATACAAATCAGAGCTTTCTAACTCCCAAATCCATGTGCTTAACCACTCATTCACTTCCCTATTGCCAGCCCAGAGAGATACAATTTGAGCAAATAATGCTGTGGTCTCTCCTTTACTTCATTTCCATATTTCTAATATCAGATTAAACCGAGGACACATAAAATTGGTGCTTTTAGGGTGAATATCCTTTTAGCTAAGACCTGGGTTATGAGGTAAGGGTGCAAGGATAGCAGTAGGCCCAGCTTCCTACTGCTATCTGAGCCAGTGCAGAGGTGTCAGCTTTTCTTTTATCTACTGGGGGTGTCTCCAACAAAAGCCCTAGGGACTCTCAGGCGCCCAGCCTGCATCCAGTGCTGTCCTTCCTTAGGAGATGTGAAAAAAAGCCAGCAATTATCTTCTTCCCTTTCATTCACAACTCTCTCTGTTTTCACCTGGGTCTCCTTCTAGTAAACTCTATTCTTCCATTTTCCCCTGGATGGCTACTCTGGCCCAATGCCATCTCTAAAGGGAAACAAGGAGTCCTCCTTTCTGGGCTAAGAGATTTTACATTCTTCACTGCAGCTCCCTCAGTAGATAAGGAGTTTTGGCATGTTTTCAAGGATGTTGCTGCTGAATTATCCACCTCTGTGCTTTCTTCCATTTGCTTTTATGACGTTTCTTCCATTCTCTATTGTTCCTTGTAACTTTTGTTGATGACAAAAGATACCCTCCATTTACATTTGAAAAAGGGTAGAGGCTCTGGGGTAAAGCTAGAACAATACCTACTGAAGCTCAGCTTTAGTCTCACTTATTCAGTTGAACAGTCGTTTAATATTTTAATAAAATAAAGACTTCTTTTTGTATTTGCTGCTGGGTCTGTGAAGTTTATGATGCATGTTTTATATTCATTTCCACGTTTAAATTCTAATATTTTCCCTCTGGCCCTGGATCAACTTAATACGCTGCAGGGAACGGCTTCCCTTGATGATGAAAACAATATTTTTAAGGTAAGTGGGGCTTTTAGTTTAAGTACAGCCAGGGGACTCATTAAGGAACGTGTTCAAAGTCCCAGTACCTGGATTCTCACTTCTAAACTACTATATATGCTTGAGTTTAAATATTGTTACTTGATAATTTCGGCATGTGTGTGTGGGAGAGCAATAAACCATTTGTGTAAAGTTAATGAAAAGTCAGTAACACCTGTGAGGTGATCGCTACAAAGGCTTAAATGATGATATTATCTTGGTGAAGTTAGATGGTCTTTAAAGCTTATATCCTCTGAAACTGGATTTGTCATTACCCAGAGAGAACTATTCTTCTCTCAAAGACATTCTTATATTAACAAGGTGTATTAAGATTGCTGACAAGTTGGTAATGTCAGTTTATCAATTCACACACACACACAAATGTAATAATCATTTGAACTGGAATACTGTGTGGCAGAAGTTAGCATGTTCTTTCACTGTACAAAGACCCACATATGAAACCAAATTATAAGCAGAAGATTGTATGGTGAGCTTGTATAAATCAGTATAAAAAAAGATTAAATTGATTCCAATGTCCACTAACATTACCTGACACATGGTGGTTCTCTACTTTAGCTGTCTTTGGGACTAGGGAAATTTCCAAAATTTTCAGAAGCTTGGGATCCATCTCAGAACTAAGACTAGGGCCAGGCATTTTTTTTTTTTTTAAACTCGATATGTGATTCTCTTGGTTTGTCAGGGTCGAGGCCATTAATGTGACATTCATTTGTCTCCACAGTAGGAATGGCTTTCAATGGTGCCATGTTGCCCAGAGTCCGTTGGGCAAGACTCTCTCCTGAATGGTGGTTTGAATCACACCACCGATATTTGTCTTGCTTGTTTCTTTTTGCCTGGGGTTATAAGGATGACAAGTTCTCCTTTTAGATAAATTTTTGCATTTAGACAAATGCTCACTTAGGCTAGTCATTTCAATTTTACATAGCTTTGCACATCTCTGCTCTGACCTAGCATGTACTGATTATACAATTAAATCTAAGCATATGCAATCTTGTCTCCTTCTTTGTAAGTTTTGAGGGACCCCTGTTATTTTAATCCCATGTTCCACTTTTTAAACCAAGAAAAACAAATTAGCAGAGGAAGATTTTTTTTCTAGTTATGTAAGCTAATGCAGAGATAAGATATCCCATAGAAATATGTGTTTGTTATCATAAAGACCACAACCAGAGGCTATTTCCCTGGACTGCTGCCAGAAGGATCTTTCTTAAACATAAATTTGATCATGGCAGTCCCTTTCAATGAATTTTGGAAGCTCTTGTATGTAAGTCTAAACTCTGAAACCAGCTTCCAAAGCCTTCCATGGTCTACACACTGCTCACTTCTCTAGTCACATTATTTTCCCACACCTCTACAGTCATGCTTCAGCCATTTCTGGATTTTGCTCCCTTCCTTGAATGTGCCAGTCTCTTACATTTTCTCTGCCTAGGACACATCATCCTCTTCTTTCCCAGTTGGTTCTTCTCCTTTGGCTATCAATTTCAATGTCACTTCCTCTGTGGGACCTACCTTGGTTTCCTCATCCAGTTTAGAAATGTTAGCTATGAGCATTCATAGTGCCCTGGATTTCTCTAATCATAACGCATATAATTTTTTAAAATAGTTCAGTGATTTGCCATTGCTTTAAATACAAAATAAATACAGTAAATTACAAAAAAAATAATAAATGCAATAAAATACAAAAAAAAAATACAAATTTGGCTTAGTACTTAACCAAACTTATTCCTCTACCTCTGGCCCACCCTTTCCCAAGGACTTTTTATTCAGCCCCTCTTGGTCACTTCTTAGCCATCTATAATTGCCTTTATCACCAGGTCAATACACCAAAAAATATCTTGGCCTTTTATATTGGATTCATATTATAATTAGAATTAAACATCTGTTCTTTGCAAATCTCTGTAGACAAACGTAGAAAGATGTAATATTTCCAAGGTAGACTTCGTTCAAAAATTTTAAGGCATTCTCTTTACTACTTCTGAGTTTAATTTCTAGAGACAACCACTCTCATTGTTAATCAAAGATTGCTACTCCCAGTTGTGTCTTTACTAAATTGAATAAGCGGAAAAGAACTCTTTTGTGCCAATCACATTTCCCAGGCTTAATTGGGAAGAAGTTAGCATATAGATGTGTGTGTTCTAGACAGATCCTAGATTTTCCAATAGAGGTAGGATTTCATGTAATTTTATATATTTCAATATTTGCATAGTATTATGTGTTTCTTTAAATGGAGATTCATTTTTAAAACTGTTAAAGGTACAAACAAAATAAACATTAAAAAAGAAACTTGTGTCAAGCTATGTAGCTATTACTGTGTCTCTCTGGTTCAGCAAACACTGCTATTGTATATCTATCTGTAGACAAGACAATTTTAGAGAAAGGTCTATAAGAAACTGTGCTTTATTTTTTTCACTTGAACTGCAAACATTCAAGGATGCATGGACTTATTTATTGGAGTAACATTTAAGCAGAATGTTATGACGAGGATAACTATGGGGTAGAGAAGGCCTCTCTGAGGAGCTGATGTTTGAACTGATCTTTGTCATGGGAAGATGAGGGAAAAAAAGTTACTGGTAGAACATAGTGAGTATAGGAGCCTCTAAAGTGCAAAAGAGCTGATAAATGTGAGGATTAGAAAAGAAGCCAGTGAGAGTAGAGTAGAGAGAGTAAAGTATACTTCATGAAGAAAGAGAAGGCAGGAAACAGATCATGAAAGCCATGGTACAATGGGAAGTCATTGAAGGATTTCAAACAAAAAAGGAGGGGAGATGAAATGTACAGAAATGTAGAAAGTAAGAATGACCTTTTCTTGGCTTAGCACTCTAAGTAAACTAGACCATTGGTGGTTCCTATGTGTATTCCTAGCTCTTCTGGTCGTTTTGTCTGTTTGTATGGTTCTTTATATCCAGAGGCTGTTTCTCTATCTCTACTAGTTGAAATCCTACACAACGTTTAAAGAACCCTTCAAATACCATAGCTCCTCGATGAAGCAAGGAAGTTGGGCTCTTTGGTGCTGTGGAAAGCACATGGACATTGGCATCCAGGAAATCCGGTTTTGTGCCCTCGCTCAGTCACTTTTCAAACCACTGTGGGTCTTGCATAAGATTCTTAACCTTTCTGAGACTTCTGTTTCTTTTGAGCTGACAATATCTATTCCAAAGCATTGCTCTGAGGATCAAATGAGATGGCATTTGTAAAGAAAATGTCACTCAATAGGTGCTCCATAAATGCTAATTTTCTTCTGCCCCGAAAGGCAATAGGGCGGTAATTAAGAGCATAGGCTGTGAATTAGAAAGGTTTGGGTTTGTATCCCACCCTGCTATAAACTTCCTGGTTGATCTTGGACATTATTTTACCTCTTCACAGGCTTCTCATTTGTATATGGAGATAATAAAATCATAGGATGTCGTGATGATTAAAGGAGATAATCAACTGAAAGCACTTGGCACAGTGCCTGATAAATCATAAGTACTCGATAAATACTATTATAAACAAGAGCAGTACTCAGAGTGGGTGCTTTGTGAAACACATATAGTGTGATATATGAATACTTTCTGAATGAATAACTGTTGATGAGTGTTGGTAATTTCCGATCTGGAGCATGGGGGCAGCTGGGTAAGTCCAGGGAGGAGAGAAATGGGGAACTGACATAGACATCCAGGAGGATCTTGGGCATCTAGGAGTAAATGCCAAAGGCAGGCACAGAAGCAAGGTAGGCTGCAGAGCTGATGGTGACAGACTTCGACTTCTTCACAATTTTGGTACATGAACAACACAAACTGAATCATCTAAGCCATAAACAATGAGAATAAATTTCTTAAAAATGTAACTGAATTTCAATGAGTCATATTTCTTTCTTGATGATATTTGGAGAGATCTTGAGTCCAGATATGATAGATCCTACAGAACGCACGTGTTTCTGTCTCTGTTGGTGTAGCAACGAGCTTGCCAGCCCCACTCAGGGAAGAGGGTGGGCATCCAGGCCAGCTTCCTTTGACTAGGTTATATATCATATGTACTCTAATGCCACCCCCATTATCAAGAGGTGCAATTGGCCCAAAGTCCTTGAGCAAGAAATCTTGGGGAAATGCCAAGAAAGAAGGCTCCACTGTCAATATTGATCACTGACAACATGATGATTCTTTTTCTCTGTATAAACTCATACTCCAAAGGTAAACCCCTGAGTTCTAGAATGTTCTCAAATGGATGACACATGCTCAGCTTCTAGCCCAGTGGCTTTCACATTGGACATTCAACTTAGTTTGTTGGAGTTATATTTGGTCACAGAAAGGTGAAAAAATAAGAAACAGCATTTGTAAAGAGTTGAAGCTTTCCAGAGGAACCACTTTACACAACTCCATTCATATCACAGTCTGTATAAGTTGTACAGTGTACAAGATGCATGAACATTTTTGGTAGCATTAGAATTTCTAAACTGAAAATATTCCAGTTTCAAAATACACAGATGAGTACTGAGCCCTTATTATGTGCCAGATATTTTCTCATAGATGATCTTATTTTACTATATCAGGCCAAAAATCCCAGGAGTCATTCTGAATTCCCCTCTTTCCCTCACCTTACGCCAAACTCCATAGCAAATATTGTAGTTTGACTTACAAAGTGTAATGTGAATCTGAAAACTGCTCAGCACTTCTGCTACCACCTTAGGCCAAGTCCCCTTCATCCCTCACCTGGAGGATATCAGCAGCCTCCTAATTCTACATCTACTTCCACTCCTGTCCTGCCCAGCAGCCAGAGTGCTCTTTGAAAAATGTAAGTCAGATCATGTCACTCACCTACTTTAAACCCTCTACGCGCTTTCCATCACACTTTAAATAGGATGAAACCTGCTTCAGATGGCCTACAAGGCTCCACATGGTATTGCCCCACTACCTGTTTCTGTTTGATTCTGTATCCTCATTCTCCCTTCTTTGCTCACCGTGCTCTGGCCCTGCTAGCCATTTGACTGTCCTTGAAAATCTTCAAATGTGTTTCTTCTTTAGGATCTTTGCACTTGCCGTCTTCTCTTATTGGAATGTTCTTCTCCTAGAGCAAATGTTTTCTTCCCTTTTTCTAATTTTTTGATCAATATCACCTCCTGAGAGATGCCTTTCCTGACCGAAGACTAATCACTCACTACCCCCTTTACCTGCTTTATTTTTCTTCAAAGTACTGAATGTTATTGTTTACCTATAGGTTTACTTATTATCTACGTCCCTTGCTAGAATGTAAGCTTCATCAAAACAGGGACTTTGTCTTGTTCATTGCTTTTCCTTCTACACCTAGAACAGTTCTTAGCACACAGTAGGTACTCAATAAATGTTTGTTGAATAAATGCTCAATAAATTTAGTCCTTAATGTAGGTGTTCTTAAAGTGTGTGCCTGGAGTGTTAGCATCCACATCAATTTGGAAATTGTTAGAACTGCAAATTCTCAGTTTCTAACCTATAATTACTACATCAAAAACACTGGCAGTGGAGCCCAGCAACCAATGTTTTAACAAGCTCACCAGGAGATTCTGATGCATACTCAAGTATGCATATTCAACTGCCTTTAAACAAATATGTAAAATATTATTAGGCCTGTTATACAGATAAGAATGGTAAGTTTTGGAGAGGTGATGTAGTTCAGACAACTTAAAGAAGAAATAGCATTTATTACCAAACGTCACATTGTAAGCACTCGATAAATAACATTAATAATAGTATTCATTTTAGTGTTGTTACCTACTATGTATCAGGGGCTATATTTAATCTTCACAACCATTCTGTTCAGTGCGTTATTAATGTGTTCATCGCTAAGTTTACTGAGGCTTAGAAAATTAAGTCGTCCAACATAACCCAGCAAGCAAGAGACAGAAAGATTTTCTTGTTTGCTTGCTTCTTTTCCTTTTTCAAAGAGATCTAAGGACAGATCACTGATGTGGCAGCAGATATGCAAGGAAAACACATTTGGCATTTTCTGAAACAAATGCCAAGCTTCCACAATTGGAAATGATGACTAGTAGGTCTCGACATCAAGGGAACCCTTGAAAAGAGAAGTAGATGCCCTTTGAGCCTGGTGGCTTCAACTCAGAGACACTGGCCCAAGCTGACCTTGATAAGCCCCATTTTCTTCTACCTCGGAAACTGGGTACATGGCACTTTGGATATGGGCTGGCAAAAGCCTGGCTTGGGCATCCCAGGAAGCATGAATAATTGTGGGCTCAGCAAATCACGTGAGCCCCACTGTCTTCATGGAAGAGAACTGACATTTGATGGTGATAGAGAAGAAGAAGATGGAAATATATAAATATGTATACTTCTGAAGTCAAGTCACAGTTGTTCTTGGAACTGCTCACTCTGAACACATACAGACAAAACCCCAAACAGCAAACTCCTAAAATTATACTACAGCAATCTGGCAAATTTAACCATGAATATTGATGGGGAAATTACGTCAACTAGCCTTTTCATTTTTTCCCGATTCCTTTCTCTGTTTTGGGTTTTCATAACAACATCAGTCCATTCTCCACTTTCTAGTTCTTTTCTAATATGAAGGCAAACATTGATTGAATGGATATGGCTTTAAGTCTCTAATGTAAAAAAGACCAGTGTTGTATTAATTTTCATTTAAAGTTGATATCTTTATGGATATGTATTTATGCATGGAGAATTTTCCAAGAATCTGACATTGTTGTTAAAGTTTTGCTCGTAGGCTGCTATTGGCTTATAATCTAAGGGTGAAATGGCATGGACAAATGGACTTACAGAAAGCAAAGCCACTATGTTGGGAATTATCAGAGAAAAGGGACACACTATCTGAATCATGTATGTCCCCAGTTTGTTACTCAACTCTAGCACATAGTAGACATCTAATAAATATGTATGGAATGAATATGAGTATTCTGATGGTGGATACACAATAGAAACTCAGCAAATATTCTTTGGTTGGATGAAAGGAGGAAAAAAGGAAAGCCCTTTACTGTATTTGTATGTAATAGGCATTCAATGAACATTTCTTGATTAGGAAAGTACTACCAAGAGCCTCAGTGCATGTTTAATAAAGGTTTGAACAAATGCTTGGCATGTAATAGGCAGTCAAAGAATGACATCAGAATGAATAATCATATTTCCAGCTACACTAATGACATCTGAAGAGTGTAATGAGAAGCCACTGGACTACTTCCTGAGAGCAGGATCCTTATGCTTGGAACATGTCTTTTTTAGTAAGTATCTGAATATTCCATAACATTACCAGAAATTTGGGCTGTTTGCGTGATAAAGGCTTTGTTTCTTTTCTTACCACTTCTCCAAAGCACACAGACACTTACTTGTGCAAGCTCACACTTTAAGGCAAGGATACAGTTCTGGCTTCAAAGCCACCAGAAAAGTCATTCTCCTCATCAAATGCCAAAAGAGTGATTCTTTTTACACACATGGATCCCCTGGGTCAGCCTACATAATGGAGTTCTGATATATTTGGTGCTATCAGAGCTTGTGACATCATGAATTTTTCTACACATCTCCCTCTGATACCCAGATACAAAGCCCATGTAACAAACTCTGCTCAGCTCTCAAAAAAATAAAAAAATAAAAATAAAAATAAAAAGACTATCGTGGAAAAGCTTTTCTGGAAAATAATACTTCATCTGTGACTGGCATTTCCTTTGAAACCAAGGTTTTATCCAAGTTCAATTTTAGATTTCTTTGGGTTAAGAGACTAGATGTCACTGGAGATCTGAAACCTCTTCCCATTGCGGAAGGAGGCATTCTCTTTTAGGATTCTTAACTCTTGGACAATGTTAATTAAGCTCTCTGTGCCTAAGTTTCTTCACGTGTAAAAGAGATTAATAATAGCACTTACTTTATAGGATTTCAATGAAGGTAAAGAGTTATGGTATGAAATTAGTAGTTGATAGATGGTCATGGGGATGGGGAGCAATGCATAGGGAATGCAGTCAGCAGTCTTGTAGTGGCTAGATGGAGAGCCAGAGGAGAGAAAGGGCAATCAGGGGGATCATTTCATAAACTATATAAATGTCTAACCAATGTACTGTGTACTTGAAACTAATAAAGAGTTATGGTATGGAAAGCACTTGGAACAGTTCATTGGAAGCACCTAGGAAGTCTATCTTTCCTTAGAACAGGAATCAAACTTGGAAAATCCCACAGAAATTGCCAAGTGGCTTTGATACGAAGGAAAGAAGGAAGGAAGGAAGGAAGGAAGGAAGGAAGGAAGGAAGGAAGGAAGGAGGGAGGGAGGGAGGGAGGAGGGAGGAGGAGGGAGGGAAGAAGGAAGGAAGGAAGGAAGGGAAGGAGGGAGGGAGGGTGGGAGGGTAGGGGATGAGGGGATGGCCCTGCTGGGGGCGTCTGCACCCCTGTCCATTCAATCTGTGCAGCACACTTGCTCACCTAGTAGTTTGGGCTTCATGTCAGATTCCAGGTAGCAAAAGCTTTCAAGTGCTGCTTAAAAAGAAAAAGAAGTTGAAAACCATGATTCTAGCATAATCTTCCATTTCATAGATGAGAAGACAGGATTGAAAAGCTATTGATCCCCATACCAGTGCTTGCTCTATTGTCCAGCTCTGCCCCCTCCCCTCACTTATCTAAGTTGACTGTTTCATCCTATGGTCATAACCCAGACTTCAGTGGATAGACATAAGAGAGACATAAGTCAACTCTCATTTTCTAGTTAAAAATGAGGCCTGATTCAATAGTTTGTCCAAGACTATATAATTCAAAAGTTGCTTGGACTATGATATGGGTTTCTTTTATTCATTATTTAACACAATTTATGGAACAACCACTACCTTTTAGTCACTTTCAGAACATTTTTATTGTACTCTCTAGGACCCTCTGCCCAGGATAGGGATGAAAATTCTCATAATGCCGCAAGATTGCTTTTCAAGGTTTTACTCCCTCTCATTCCTCTTAAGGATACAAAAGGACTCAGGAAACCTTTAAGCCTTCCAGAAAAAAACCCTCATAACTCGAGATGTGAGGAGGCCAGAATCTACTTTCAGCTGGTAAGTTTGATTTCTTGGTGTGTCTTTTTTTCTTTTATAAAATGCCCATTTCACAAGGCTGTTGGGAGAGTTGATTGAGATACTGTGTGGAAAGCCCCAGGCCTGCGGTCAGGCCTCATAGAAGAAACTAAGCCAATTAAATCTTCCCTCTTCTCCCCCAGTGAATATAGGTCTTTCTGTTTTCCCAGATTCATTTAGGAATCTACCCAGACAGTTTGGCTGTACTAAATTCTTGTTTCTGAACTTTCTCCTCTGTCCCAAATGAAAATTTCTGTTTGAGTCTGAACCCCTCAACGCCTAGGCCTCTGGTTAATGCAGTGGCTGTGTTTGTGTTTGGTCATCATTTTTGGACCCTGTCATCAGCCTGGTGAGGTAAGCAGGGCAGGTCATATTGCTCCCATTCTTCAGACAATAAAACCAAATTTCAGGGAGGTTAGGTGACTTGCCCAAGGTCATGCCATTCATGGTATCCAGCTGGAATGCAAATCCAGGTTTCTCTGACTCCCCGTCTGCTGCCACTGGGGAGACTCTGGCGGACTCCGGTGGAGACCTTCCTCTAACCTCTCCCAGCAGGGCGAGTTGTATTTTTATATCAGACAATTTTAATCGCCTCTCAATGGGTGGTAAAAATACTGGTGATGGAGGTCACTCCACACAGAGGAGGCTGCGTCGTAGGCCTAGAACTGTGTGGGAGCCAGAGGGAGGAGGTTGGAGTGACATTCTGCCCCCCACACCACGAGCACCGAGTAGGTGGGAGACATTGGGACAAGTCAAGCGTAACGAAAGAGCGAGACTTTCCAAGCCCTGCCCTATAAAAACACAGCCGTGACAGAGGGAAGGTTGCCTACAAGGACACACTTGACTTTTCCTTGAGTTTTCGAGGGGAAGGGCTGAGTCACCACGGAAACACCAAAGCTTTCCCTCCCCCAGGGCGTAGACAGTGAGGTGTGACTCTAAAACATCGTGACTGATGCTTTGCATTGCTGAGCTGCACACACAGCAAGAGGATCATTGGCCCCTCCGCCCTCTAATCTGCCCGCAACTCCTCACCCAGGCATTTGGGGTTCTAAACTGCTGTTTTAATCTCACACTTTCCCCTCCCCCCATTCCCGCACCCGTAAGTGTTTTCCAGGTTAACCTGGAGTCATACACCTTAACCTTTAACTTACAGGCAAGTTATCTCTTACCTACTTGGACACTCATAGGTAACATTTCATTTGCTATTAACAGAGGACCCAGCTTAAAGTGGCTTAAATGTTCTTTTTAAAAAGTGTTATCTGAAATGAGAAGAAATAGGGAGGGAAGTGGTTGCAAGGCTGGTTAACTCAGGGGCTTAAAATCAGCAGCTTCCCTCTGTCTTTCTTGTGCTGTCATCTTTAGAGGGTTAGTTTCATCTTCATTGTCATCAGATTATGGTCTAAATAAGGCTATGAAGCCTCGGGCTTCACATTCTTAAACAGATGTACCTAAAGTCAGAAAGAGAAGTCTTTTTCCTTGTGAGGGTTTTCGTTTTTTAATTAGGGAATAAATTCTTTCCCCAAGTCTTCTGACAGACATGTTTTCCTCTTTTCTTTTTTGGTCAAATTGAATCCTGCCCTTAGCTCAAACAAGCCGTGTCAGCAGAAATGGAATTACTACCACTGGTTTAGATGAATAGAAACGCATCCCCTAGAGCTGGGGAGAGGCTCCTTCAGCAGGACAAGTCTGTCCCGGAGGAATATCCCAAAAAAAGAAATTAGGGTTTGGTGGCAAGGAAGGAGAAGGGAACAAAGGCTGTTGGACAGGCAACCAGAAATGTGTTCTACATTACCTACTATTAACCAAGACTGCTGTAAAGATTAAATCAGATGTGAAAAATGCTGTGCATGGTTCTCAAATAAATGTTCAATGTCACCTTCTCTGTTCCTATTTTTATCCTATCCTCTACTCACTATTCCCTAAATTGGCTCCAAGGCTTAACCTATATTCTTTCTGTTTAGAATGCCCTCTTCCTGTTGCAATGCCACTGTCTTACTCTGTTCTGGCTGCTCTAATAGAATACCACAGACTGGGTGGCTTATAAACAACAGACATTTATTTCTCACAGATCTGAAGGCTGGGAAGTCCAAGATCAAGGTACCAGTAGGTTCAGGGTCTTGGTTAACAGATGACTGTTTGCCATGTGGCTGTGTCTCACATGGCAAAAGGGGGAGGGAGCTCTTCAGGACCTCTTTTATAAGGGTGCTAATCCCATTCCTCAGGGATCACCCTCCTGATAATCACCTCTCCAAAGCCCCACCTAGAAATACCATCACTTTGAAGATAAGGTTTCAACATACAAATTTTTGAGAGGGACACAAATGTTTAGTTACCCCACAGTCCATCTCAAGTATCAAGTGTACAATGAAGTCTTCCTTGAATTCTCAATCTTCCAAGGTATATTTGTTCCTTATTTATGATTTTATCATATTTTGCCTTGTATTGTGTAGTTTGGGATGTCCTAGAGTGTGAGCTTTTGAGGCTTAGACTAGGTTTCATTAATCCCTAAATCCTCCAAATAACCTCCTAGCAGGCATAATACGTACTCAGGAAATACCTGTGGAATTAAATAGAATGCATTTTCTTCAAAGCTGCCACCCCCAGCTCCACAGTTCTAGAATTCTAATTTTGGCCAGAGCTCATGGCACTTTTTTTTTTTGGTGGTAAAATACACATAACATAAAATTTACTATTTTAACCAGTTTTTGGTATACAGTTCAGTAGCATTGGATACATTCACATCATTGTGCAGCCATCCCCACTATCCATCTTCAGAACTTTTTTTATTTTCCCAAACTGAAACTCTGTACCCATTAAATAACAATTCCCCATTTCTCCCTCACTCATTCTATTTTCTGGTAACCACCATTCTATGTTCTGTCTGTATAATTTTACTCTAGATTTTTCATATAAATAGAATCACACAACATTTGTCCTTTTGTGTCTGGTTTATTTCACTTAGCATAATGGCTTCAAGGTTCATCCATGTTGTATCCATGTTGTAATCTGTGTCAGAATTTCATTTTTTAATACCACGTTTGTTTATCCATTCACCTGTTGATGGACATTTAAGTTATTTCCACCTCTGGCAATTGTGAATAATGCTGCTATGAACATTGGTGTACAAATATCTGTTCGACTCTCTGATTTCAATTCTTTTAGGTGTATTGCTGAACCATATGATAATTCTGTTCAATTCTTTGAGGAACCATCAAACTGTTTTCCACTGTGGTTGTACCATTGGTGCATTCTTTTTGCTTGTACCAGTTCCACAGCTCCCGGGCTTTGGGTTTACCAGCTCGAGCCTCAAAAATAAAATTGATGAATCTGGTTTCCAATCACAAATTTCCAGAAAGATGTGATTGGCTCTGGTGGGTCAGGTGCTCATCCTGGATGAAACTGAAATTGGAAGGCTTTGTTCATGCAGAACAAACATGGTGGCTAAGAGTAGATAAAGGGGTCTTTGGAGAAAGGAAATTTATGTGGTTTTTATAGATCCGCCAGACAAGTGTTCACAACAAAAAACTTAACACTCAGTTTGGCTACGTATAGCTAAAATTTAAATCTATGATCTCTTCTTGGCTGTCCAAGGGAGTCTCCCATTCTCTAATCAGAAGACCTGCTGAGAAACTGGGTTAAGGGAAACCTCAGACCATGTGCCCCCTTTCATGTTTCTTCTCAGTCAAAATATTTCATACGTTCCTGATGCCATTCTCTTTTGAGAACAGACCAGAGTCCACACTGGGCAGGAGGACTTGTCCTTGGCAACGTTACAGACTGATGACAGATGACCTGTCATTACAACAACTCTGTAAATGTGTTTTGCCAGCAGTAAAGGGGGGAAAAAACCCACAAAAGGAGAGGAAAATGTAAAGGTCTTTAACATTTTGACCACTGAAGTCTTGTCATCCATCAGAACCTGGAATTCTGCCACCCACTCACTTGGCTACTACTGGACCAGAAATGATGAACATAAGTTACTGTGGTTTTTTCGGTTTTTCAAAAATAGAAGAAAATAGATTTGGCTAGAATGTGGCATGTCTGGGTTTCCAGATACATCTACTTATCCAGAGAAATGAAGGCCCCAAGCCATGCTATTATAGCTATCATTATTGAGGCCCCCCAAATCTCAAGGTTATCAGTCTCTATAGAGCAGAGGAAGATAATTTTGCATGGCTTTATCAGTTTTTCTGATAGTAAGCAAAGGAGATTTTCACTCTTAAAAAAAAAAAAACTTTACAGAAGTGAATGACTAAGGAAATAAGAAGTCTACATAATTTTACTCGACAGATATAACTATTGAAAATCTTTTGGTTTATATTCTTCCAAAAGTTTTTCTATATGTCAGTGATAATATTAGTAAGGACATATTTTTCTTACATATAATAATTTTTACCTAAATTGATTAATACAATAATGTAATTTTGCAATTCTTTTTCATAACAATATAACAGATATAGTTCCCTGATAATACCTAGAACTCTCACTCATTCTTTACAGGCTGCATAATTTTCTAATGTATGGATGCATTTTATTGATTCAGTCCCCATTTACAGCTATTCAGTGTGGAAAATATTTAATATTCATATTTTTCTCATTCTCTCTCCTTCTTTCTTCCCACATCTATAATATTTTATGGGGCAAAGGTGACTTTTGGACCAAAATCAGAAGTGGCTTCTGTCCACTCCAGTGGCTGTGTGAGTGCTTTAAAATTAGCATCTCTCTTAGTTTCTCATTGTGATGCTCGATAATTTGGTTATTTATGATCAATTTAAAGAAATCATCTTTCATCTAAAACTTAAACAGTAATAGAATGCTCACAGCACTTCAGAATTCTAGGAGGGGTCTTAGAGCTGTAAATTTGGGGGAGAATCAGGCAACAGGGCCAGAGACCTCTTCTGTAGTTTCTATACTGCCTTTCAATTTTTCCCCCTTGTTCGGTTTCCATGGGAATTGGTGATGTGCACGGTGTATGTGTCTGTGTGTGCGTGTGTGCGTGCGCATGAGTGCATATTTGTGGTTTGCATGAGCGTGTGTCTGGGCAAAAAGCCTGGGTAAGGATGAACTCCCCGGAGCAAATGCTGATCTGTGCAAAGTCCCAGGAGGCAGCCAGGTGGAACTTTGGGGTTACTAGGCAGTAGAAGAAGTGACCCTAGCAAATTAGGGCAAAGCTGAGGACAAAGCTTGGATGCTATTTCTGTAGATTTCATAAATTTGGGAAATTGATTCCTTTGCCAGTGCGATGATGCCTTGGGCATCTCTGATTAATTAAATGACTCTAGATCTCTTTGCGATAAATGTTGTGACTTCTGAGTAACACAACATTAAATAAAACAAAGATCCTAGAAAAATCTCTGAGAATCTTTATTATTTATACTTTTCTTAGGCCACAAACACTGGAAAAGAGATTTGATTTAAAATGAATTCTGGATTGCAGGGAGTGTGAAGTTGGGAGGTGTTATTGGAGAGGGGTGGGTAAGGATTTAGGATGAATTCAACACATCTTGCTATTAAAAAAAATCTCGCTATTGCTTTCAGAATACTGTTGTCTGTAGTTGTGGAAATGTTAGTCTGTGTTACTTAAGAAGGGCAGCCTTGGAGAAGCTTTTATTCAAGTGCTAATTTAAGCACAGCGTGGTTTCCCGAGTATAAATACAGATTTAGTGTGTACTCTACCCTACTCAATATACGATCTTGTAGCTGCAAAAGCCATCTTGTCCTCAGTCTCACATTGCTGGGTGCAGGCAAGAACCATCAGCCTTTCAGTTTTTATTTTATTTGGGGACAGGAATTGTTTTTTAAGGATCAAGGAGACCATTGTACCCTTTGTGATAATGACCTCAATTCTTTACATTAAATTGCCCTTTTAGTGTATAAAGCTCCCTCAATCCATGATTTTATAAGTTCCTCTCTAGAAATCTCTGGAGGGTAGGCATGGATTAGCATCCCCTATTTTGCAGATGGGGAAAATGAGGTCAGGACTACTAAGCAGGAGTTAATAATGTTGATTAAAAAGAAGGGCTCTGGATCCAGAAAACTGGGTTCAAATCCAAGCTTCACCCCTTATATTGATGTGACCTTGGGCAAGCTACTGAATTTTTCCATCATTTAGTTCCCTTTTCTATAACATGAGAATAGTCATTTTTACTCTATGAGATGAAATAAAATAAGGGTTACTATGAGATGAAATAAAATAAGGCTTATTAAGTATTCAATACGGGACTTGGCACATAGGAAGCTATCGGCAAATGTACAAACTCCTAATAATATATTCAAGGATGCAAAGATGTTAGGTCACAAAACAAGACTAAGGTTCAAGTCAAACTCTGAGCTAAGTGTGCTTTGTCTACACCATACAGCATGTTCCAAGACTTTCTTGGGGTCTTTCCTGTTGAAACAATCTAGAATCACCCCTTGTGGAAGCTGCGATTTGAAATGAACTGATTCTGTTGATGTGGGACTGTTTGAGGAAAGAAAGAATACAAATGAGCAAACACATTCTGAACTCCTTCTATGTGACAGGCAGATTTACAATGCTACCTCATTTTATCAGTAGGCTCTTGCTCATTACAAAGATGAAGAACAGGAGACTCAGGACATAGACAACTTGTCAAAGGTCATGTGGCTAGTATGAGGCATAGGACACCAGGACCCAGTGCTGTCCAACACCTATACTGTCTTTCCATTGCTCCAATCAAGGGCCGCAGTAAAGGGACCTTCACTTTTGGAGAAGGCACAGATTTGGGGCTGAGAAGGTGTGGGCTATATTGGTTTGTCTGCCTGCTCAAACAACTCCTTCTTCAGTCTGATTCCTTGGACTATTTCAGGGCTGCCATGTCATTTAAGTCCCCCTTGGAGAGCCTTGAGGAATGTGCAAAGAAAAAAAAAACCCAAGAATCTATTATTGGCACTCACCCTCAGTTTGCTATTATGACGTCCATCTGCAAAGAAGTGTTTATACCCTTATAAGGTGCCTAGCATCAATTTAACTATGTTATCTCTCAGCAGATGATACAAAATGCAATTTCAGTAGCATACGGCAAAGAGAGGTGGGAGAGTTTCTTGGCTGGGGAATGAGAGACAAATGAAAAAGGGCCTACTATGCTGAGTCACTAAGGCAAGCAGCTTACTATGGACCACATTCAGGCCTGAGCCAAGACACAGCAGCAAGTCAGATACTGGTAGGGGCGGCTGAAATGTTCCTCTTTGGGAACGCCTCTTCTGAGAAGCCGCAGCCAGAAAAAAGGGGGAAAAACGCCAACATCCTGAACATTTTAAGTTCATCAGTTATATTTTTACACAGTTAAATCAAGCACAAAAACAGAAAAAAGAAAGTCATGTTTCCACCAGCTTTCCTCGAGACTCCCCCAACATAGCCGGATGCTTTAACTCTCTTCCCTATGTCATCATACTAATGAGCATTGCTCAAGGGCCAGGCACTGGGCTCAGAGGTCAAATATCTTTTCTCACCCAGTCCTTGCAAAAATCCCATGGAGTAGCATACATCCATATTTTTGAAATGAAGAAATTGTTGCTTAGAGACATTGAGTAACTTGATCAAGTTTCAGAGCTAGAGAGTCAGAACCAGAATCTGTTTCTTTCTGACCCCAGAGATGGAATCCTTAACTGCTACATTTTACTACTATCTCACCATTTTCTGAACTCAAAAGAGAAAAATAATCTTAAAGTGAAGGGGCCTTACATCTGGCTTATTATCAGAATAACTTGGTGAATAAAATAAAATAAAATAAAATAACTTTTTATTTTAAAGCAAAATAAACAAATAACACCCCCCAACTAGATAAAATAAAATGAAACAAAAGAAAAAAATAAGAAAGAAAAGAAAAAGAAAACAAAACACCTCTCCTTGTGATTCTAATGAGCACTTACATTAGAAAGCAGGGATTTTATCTATTTCATTCATTTGCAAAACAACAGCTTAGAATAATGGTGACTTGCCCATGGAAGCACATCAAGTTGGTGGTAGACAAGAACATGATCTGTGGTCCTCTCTCCACATTATCGTGTTCATCAATTAATTAATGAAGTGGTAATATATGAGGTCAAGCCATTAATTCTATGAACTAGACAGGACATACTCTCAAGGGCAGGGGGCACAGTAGAATCTGGGATTTTAGTGAGAACCATTTTCATCACAGAAATTTTTAGGATTTGGAGAGTTGGGGAAATCATAGATCAAATTAGAGGTATTTTCAGAAAAAGGAAGAATTGCTGAGAGCATGAATGTGGGAATGAGAATGTTCTATTGGGACACGAAAATATCTCAATCTGAGGAGCCCACTAACTATAGATGAGGAAGTGCTAGGAGATGAGTTCCATAAGAAAATGAAAGTCAGATCAAGAACCTAATTTAATTAAACCACCTGCAGTGAGCATTTGCCATTTCATGTACTGTGCAGAAACTGAAGCTCCTTTTCATATACGGGGAGTTTGCCCTATGTCAGTCTGTGGAGGTGAAGACGTTAGATAGACATTTGCTCTCCTCACCTCTGAAAACTGGTGCATAGACGTGGTGGGCAATCAGGTACTCCAACCAGATTATACATCTTATCAACTGACTCATTTAGAATTTACTTGAGAGATGAAGTAGTGTGTCCAGGGTCCAGCGGTGGCAGAGGTGGGGCAGAGGCTGTGTCCAGTGTCTAAGCAGACTGTGTCTGGGATGTGCCCTTGGCTGTGAATGTGGCCACTCAGCTTCCCTCAGCCCTTGCCCCTTTCTCTAACTAGGCTCTTCAGTCGTCCTGCTGAACTGCAAAGCTATGCAATGCTTAGCCAACAAATTTCCTTGCTGCTTCACTTAGCCAGAGTCAGTTTATATCCTTTGCAATCAAGAATCTTGACCCATGTGCTTCCCTAACCTAAAGCCTACTGCCTCCCAGCTAGTATTTCTCAACAATTTTGTTTGACTTTTCAGAAACAACAATTCACTGAAGTGGCTGATTTAAAGGCTTCATCTTATTTAATTTCATTTGTGAGGTAGCAGTTATACTTTCACTCCCATTTTTAAAGATGTGGACACTTGAGCTAATAGAAATAAGTAAAAACACCTGTGTTCAAATCCTCTCTCTGATACTTAGTCCTGTGGGTTTGAGAGAATCTTTTTACCTTTCTGAATCTTCATTTGCTTGTCTTTGAAAGGGAGGCAGTGATCACTATCTCCTAGGGTTGCTGGGAGGATGAAATGTAAGATAAAATATTCTATATGTTGTAAAATGTATCCTAAAGTTATTATTATTGTTTGACTCTATCCCTCAGACAATCTTTTGCATTGTAATTCACTTTAAAATGTATATTTCAAAGGAATAAAAATTATCGCCTAATACCCCTTTCTGAAACTAAATGATGTACAAGCCAAAATGTAAAAATTGGATAATTCTGAACAAAATTGGTTTTTGACTACATTTTGATTCCAGCCTGTCGATGATCTGTTTCTGTTGTCCCTGATGGAGTATATTGTCTGAGTTGTGGCTGTTTTATAGGAAAAGTGGGCCAAAAGCATCTCTTTTGAGGAAGATGAGCCAGTACCATCTCCAATAAATTGAGCATTTTCCCTAAAACATGTATGGTAATGGAAAGAAAAACTCTGTCTTAAATGAAGACTCATGAGGCCTGACCTACCAAAAACAAGAAAGCCAACACTTAGGAAAATTGTCAATGGTGAGGCCTTCAAAAGCTCCCCCTAGATGAAATGCCAAGGGCTTACTTAACAGACAGAGCAGGAGTGCTGGGCCCTGTCCTAATGCTGGATGGGAGGAAATGCCCTTCTGGTCATGGTGACCTTTTCTAGAGAAATAATTCATCCATTTGGCTGGCTGGACCTCTGATGCCCATTTTCATTTAGAATCTAAGGGACTGATATTAAACTCTCCCAATAAAGATAGATAAATATGGCCTTTTTCTTTTCTCCATGTCTAGAACTGGGAACAGCAGGATTTCCTGAGATTAACTGTTTATGGAAAGCTCTTTTCAGCTCTACCCCCTTCCCACTTCCTTTCCATGCACTTGGTGTTACAGGCTCTTCTGAGCACCTTCTGTGAGCCTAAAATACAAGTTGCATCTATATCCATAACTGTTCTTACTTCCTCCTTCCTTCCCTCAATTCCCTAAACCCTTCCCACTATGATGTTTCAGAGGAAAAGATGTCATTCTTTTTATCTAGGGTCGACCTCTACACATGATCTTGACCCCATCCTTTTCTACATGGTCTTTACTCATCTTCTTTCTTCCTCCCTTTCCTATCCCCTTTATTTTGGCTCTATCTTCCCTAATAAGTACACTGCGAGGTTCTCCCTTTTAAAAAACAAACAAACCCTCTCTCCATGCTGTGTTCTCCTCCAGCTTTTATCCATCTATCTTTCTCTTTACAGTTAAATAACTAGAAAGAGTTATCTCCATTTTCTGTTGTCCTTCCACATGTCATTCAGCTTTTGATAGCCTTTCTCTTGCTCCTGCTCCTGCCACCCTATAGTTTTCACTGTTCTTGTTCAGTTTATCAATTGCCAATTCAGTGTACCCTTTCAGTTCTTTTAACCCGAAGACTGAAGCATTTGACTGTGGTGACCTCTCTTTCCTCCTTGAAACTTTCTTCTTTTTTTCTATTTCCTTGACACTTCCCTCATTTTCTTTTAGCTCCTATGGTATTTCCTTCTCAATGTCCTTCACTGTCTTTTTTTCTTCTCTAAACCCTTTAAATATTGGTGTCATCCAAATATGACAGGTGACAGCTACTCAGTAGTCATTGCCCCCAAATTTTGTTTCGCTCTTGAACAGAGATCTATTGACTTTAGGGAATGCAAGCTCCTCCTTCAGACCTGTGGCACCCATCACAGTTGGTCTAAGCAGGAATATTAATCTCATTTTCTTTCACATCGACTCACTTTTATGCCAGTTATAGCCAATGAGACAAACCTGCTCGAGGACTTCTAAAAAGCACAAACCTGCTCGAGGACTTCTAAAAAGAATTATTTTTCTATATTAAAGAGAGAATCTTACAAACTAAAAATCTTTTGTCTCTACTTCATATTCCTGCCTTGAACTTGTTTGAGTGAGGCATGGAGTTTGGGTTTTGGTGGCCATCTTGAGACTATGAGGCAATAAGCATGAAGATAAATAGTCAACATGCAGAAAGTGACAGAATAGAAAATAGAATCCAGAATAGGAACCAGAATCTTGGATCCTTGATGGCATTACTGAACTCTGGACTAAGCTCAGAATCACCTACCTTCATGGTTCTTATTATGAAAGGTTATTAAATGGAGTTTTAAATAAGTTATGTCACTGTTAGTTGGACATTTGGCTATTTGCAGCTGAATGTCTCCTGAGTCGTGTTGCAGGGCATCAGTTTGCTTTGATTCTTTTCTCTTCCCCCCTATATATTTTCTTTTTGAGCACTCTTATAATACCCATGGATTTGAGTATCCCCTATACCCTAGTGTCTCCCCGTCTCAGTATGTTTGGGCTGCTATAAAAAAATTCCATGGATTGGGTGGCTTAAACAACACATATTTATTTCTCACAGGCTAAGAAGTCCAAGGTCAAGGCACTTGCAGATTCAATGTCTTGTGTGGGCCTACTTTCTGGTTCATAGGTATTGAGCATTTATTATGTCTCTGGCACTGTTCTAGGTGTTTTACATATTTTTGTTAATCTCGACAATAGTCCTACGAGGAGTGTCTCATTTTTACCATTTTATAGTCAAGGAAGCTGAATCAGAGTTAACTAACTTGCCTCAAATTCACAAAGTTATTACCAGTCAAAGCCATGATTTCAACCCCATGAATCTGATTAACCACTATACTCCACTTCCCACTGGACCTAACAATACACACATGTGTTGTCTGACTAGTGCAGGGGCTAATGGGATGATCACATTTCAGAAATTCCAAATAATGACATTTACTAATTATTGACTATATGCCAGATTTCATGCTAGGTAGTTTCCATACACCAAGCTTCTCAAATTTTCTGCTGAAGTACCTCTAAAGACAGAGAAAGTGAATGTGTATTCTCAAGGAACTAGGGGCAGTTCTTTATCACTTTGAGCTTTAAAGGGGGCAACAGATTTTTCTTTCTACTCAATAATAGATCTCTGGCTTAATATAAAAATAGGTTGTGAATGATTTGCCATTGAGTAAAATAAAAATCCTGGGAACACGCTTTATATTTATGCCATGGCCTCCCATACTCCCAAGCGTACTGCCAAATACTCCTAGGAATTTGCCAACCTAATCTGAGAAGTGTAACTATATATTATCTTTAGAACTTACAACAACCAGTCAAGAGAAGCATATTTGGGGACAGTTCAAGGGAAACACTGGCTCAGATGTAACTTGCCCAAGTTCTCAAAGATAGTGAGCCAAACCTGGCTTTGCATCTAGACCTGTGAAGTCCTTTTCATTACACTCTGGGCTACCTTTGGAGAGTATGTATGAATGCATATCTCAGAAATTACATGTGTGAGTCTCTGGATAGCAGATGAAGATTCTACGCCAGAACACTTTTGAGACAGCTTGATTCACAAATACAAGCATTCTTCTCTATTACTCAGCCCTAGTTAATGTGTGGCACTGCTGACTATAGGACATCTTGGAGCCCAGTTCCCAGGACCTGCTGCAAGGACTCTGGGTGGGGAGGAATTTAATTTTTGGACCCAAATACTGGACTTGTTGTTTATCACTGCTATCTTTCCTTCTCGTGTGTTCTAGTTTGTCTAGATAGTTTTGAATCTTAATTCGGTGAGCCGACTTGCTGCTTTATCTCTGTGATGGGAATTACTATCCTAGTTCCTCCAGGGAGTTTTGTAGAAACCATGTTAAACTATAGGGCTCTTAGGTATTATTCTTATTGAAGCACCATCAAAAACGATAAAGGTGGGTGTGGGTGCATATGTGTGTGCATATGTGTGTGTCAGAATTCAAAACTACCTTTTCTGGCTAAGCGGGCTTTGTAACTCACTGATCATCCTTCTCAACATTGTCAATGAAGCAGTGTTCTTCTTGATGGTTCTGAGGATGGGTCAAAAAAAAAGTAAGATGCCAGGGGATGGGTGGAGCAAAAAATCCAGGTCTTTAAGACCTGTCCATATATTCCCTAAAGCCCAGCAAGGAGAGAATCTCACATGACAAAGATCTGAGGAGCTGGCCCTTCTGTGCTCTTATTGGTTCCCTGAAACCCTTGTCCTCTTCAGCATCTTTCCTGAGGGCTGCTCCCTGCCCGCCTTCTTCATCGTTCCTCCACTGCTTCTTTCCTCAACACCAGCACAATGCCTGGGTCCCTGCCTCTGCTTTGTGATTTCAACTCGACCCGACCATCGACACTCATAGCATAACGAATGTAGAACATGACAGCTGGACATGTTTACTTTAGATGCAGCTTCACTAGAGTTCACACCTTTAAACAAATGGGAAAAGTGAGGCCCAGAGAGAAAAAGTGATAGTACAGAGGGAGGAGTAAATGACAGGACTAAAATTAGATTGCAGGTTTCCAACCAGTGACTAAATCAGCTAAACTAGCAAAACTGGTCTGTACTCTCAAGGCCAAAACAGGACTCTTTTCTAAGAGGAGAAGGATAAATGGATTTGAAGCAAGTCTGGGGTCCATTGGCAGGGTACAGAGAGGGTGGAGGGATAAACATTTCTCTCCTTACAGAGAATATACAGAAGCAAAGAAAATGGATGCCTCAGCATCTTGGATTATGCAGTTTTCATTGCCCTGGGAATAGCCACAGCAGCTAGCCTTGATGACCAAGGAAGCCCTGGAATTGATTAGGCCCTGCTGTTGGAAGTCAGCTGTCTGCTGTTGTAGATAAGACAATATAATAGATGTGGGGCAATGCTATAGGCTGGCCCTTCTCGTGAAAGGCGAGCAGCACCAAGCCTAAGTGGGCCCCTTATCGCCCTCCATCCCATGACAATGCACCAGCTGCATTGGCTTCATTTGGTCGCTGGCCTGGAGCTCAAGCACAGCATTTTCCACTGTACCATTTTGGTTCCTGCTAGATGCCTGATGGTGCTGAAGGGTACACCACTAACGAAGGTCTCCTAGTAAGGAAGCAGGACCAAGTAGTGGATTAGCACTAGTCCTCTGAAGTCAAACTTCCTGGGTTCAAATTCTACTTCACTCTTACAGCGGCAGAATCTTCGGCAAGTTGTCTACTTTTTCTAATCTGCAGTTCTTTCATTTCTAAAATGAAGATAATTAACTCACCTGGGGTTCTGGTGAGACCCAAATAATATAATACACATGTACCAGCTGATACATAGCAACTGCTCAGTAAATGTTAGCCCTTGGTAATGTGTAATTAACAAATCATTTGCCTTTCCCAAGTAGTGTGATGTGGAAGTAAGAAATATATTGTATGATTTCGCATGTGGCATAACAGAAAAACACTGGACTGGAAAGCTGTTCTGTTGTTGCCTTGCTATCTAACCTTGGGAAAACCTTTCTCTTCTCAAACCTCAGTTTTCCATCTGCAAAACGAAGTCTCACCAAGGTCCTTCTGTGATTTACATTTTATGCTTTCAGTTTTCAGTAACCCAGCAAGCCACTGGGAATGAGATTTAGAAAATTAGCATTAGATATACGTGCTGCTCAGTGCTAAGAGTTTCCTAATCTCTCGGCCTCTATCATGATCAAGCCACATGGATGGTGAGGGCTAAGCAAGGCCTGTGTTTGAGGCATAGGAGACATCAGAACATTCTTTAAGTCAAGAATAGACATTTTGGGGGGAAAATAGTGTGTGTGTGTGTATGTTTTTTAAATGAGAAGCCCAGCAGAGAAATGGAAAATGGAAATGGCTCAATTCTTATGACCAGAAAGTTAAGTTACACAGAGTTGTGACTAATTCGCAGATACTACGTGATCCAGAGGTGAGCTTTCAAGAAATGGATTGGCATGTGTGCTATTTTTACTGCCTCATTTTTTCCCTTGCTGGCCAGGTGAGCCTCTGGTGAGCCTCACTTATTGGCAGGTGGGGAATTTCCTTGAGGTATTGAATGAGCTGCTGTAGCTTAATAGCCTGTTTACACTTTGAAAAGAGAGGAGGAGGAGGCAAGTCAAAAGGAGCCTAGTGGAATGAAAAGTGAACTCAGAAAAACTTTATCCTTAATTGTCACATTCAGAATCTGAAAGTCTAGGCTCTGAATTGTCATTGAGTTTGTGTTGGGATTCCTTTCTGTCAGGAAAACTGGCCAGCTCAGTTTCCTTTCTCTGTCATCTGAAGTATCACAGGCATCTCCACCTCAGGTAAGAGAGCCATTGAATGTGCATCTGATCAATGAGAAAGGGCGGGACCCAAAATCCACTGGGAGCCAGTCAAGCACCATACACTACTTGATTTACTTTTCTTATTAATCTTCACAACATCTTATGAGATAGGTGTTGTATTTTCCATTTCACAATTAATAAAACTAAGATCCAGATCGATTACAGAGCTTGCTAAAGTTTAGGCAGGTAAGAAGTTAAAAATGTGGTATTTTGACCAAGATTTATTTGATTATAGAATCTTTGCCATTTCTAGAAAACCAGTTTGGCATCATCTTCTCAGCCAAGAGTCAGGGGATAGATTTAACTTTCAATCAATTCTCTACTACTCTCAGTCATTACTTGTTTTCTTTGTTGTTGTTTGTTTGTTTGTTTGTTTTTTGGCGCCATTGTCTCCTGTGGTCTATATTGAAAGGCCATCATAAAAAAGATTAAATTCAAAAAGAATATATTGAACATGTATCATGTGGCACATACCATGGCAAGCCTTAACAGACTATACTTAAGTTTCTAACAATTCAAAGGCAAAGGAAGAATATGAATCAATAATATGTAAAGCATGAAAGAAACATGCCCAAAGTGAAGTATTATATTTTATAATGCAGATTCCTAAAGCGAGAACTTCTACTCCTAAGCCCAAGACAGATATGACTAATTGATCTCAGACATCTTTCTCTGATAGACCGAATGAAACCTCAGAATTCTTCTCATCTTCCTTAGGAAGTGGTTACCAATTAATTTGGAATCTGTGTTACAGGAAAGTGGTTCATTTTGGCTTGAAGAAACAACAAAATTGTCTTGGAAGAGGTTGTATTTGAGAATTGGCTTGAGAAATAAGTATTTTAGTGAGTAGGAAATACTCATCCAAGGGTAACAACTTGAGCAAAGTTATGGAGGCCAAGAGGGAGAAAAAAAATTTAAGAGTGTTGAGTAATTGGTGTGTGTGTGTGTGTGTGTGTGTGTGTGTGTGTGTGTGTTTGGTTGTGGATGGAGAATTAGTCCCTAAAAAAAAGACTGGGTAGGTAGGTTGGATCAGATCATAGAGGGCCTTCAAAAATCATATTAAAATATCTGTACTTGCTTTCGTAAGCCATAATGTGTCATGTTCAGGTATGCTATAGAACAACACTTCTTGAGTAGGATGCAAAAGTGTTGAGGGGGTGGAGAGAGACTACCTTAGACTGGATAGTCAGAGAAGATTCACAGTGGTGGGGATGTTTGAGCTGAGATGTGAGTGACCCGAGGGAACTAGCCATACAAGGATCTGGGGAATGAAAGGTCTTATGATGTTAATAGACTTAAGAGTGCTTCTGGAGCAAAAGGGAGCTAGTGTGGCTAAAGCCTTGCTAGTGAAAGGAAGGCGATGCAGATAAGGTCAATGAAGTAAGAGGGACCCAGTTGTTATTCTAAGCAACGCAAGAGTTTTAAGAAGAAAGATGCCTTCATTACTTTACATCTTGAAAAGATCACTTTGGAGAATGCTTTAGAAAGCAATTAGGAAGCTGTCTTAACAGTCTAGGCTAGAGTTGATGGTGACTTGACCTAACATGGTAGCCAGAGAAATGAAGAGAAGCACACTGATTCAGGTTATATGCCAGAAGTAGAAGTAATCGGAGTTGATTCAAGATTAAATATGGGGCATAGTGAGGAAAAGAGAAGAATCAAGAGTGATAAGTTTTGGGTTTCATCCACTGGGTGGATGAAAAGAAAGGTAAAAAAGAAATCATGAGAGGGCATAATTACTATCTCTCTCTCTTTTTTTTTCTAGAAGAGTTTAACACCTACTAGAGTGGGGGAATACCATGTCACCATCCTTGCTTTACAATTGGACTCTGTTTACTCAGAACTCAATAGGTACTGCATTAAAAGGCACAGAAGAAATGCTCAGAAAGTAAAAATGAGTTTATTCTATTCCCATACAATGCTAGGGGAAGGTACATGGTTTTAATATTGCTGAAGAGCTATTTGGCAAACTGTATCAAGAGCCATAAAAATATTCACACACCGTTAGCTAAGAAATTCCAATTCTAGGAATAGATCCTAAGGCAACACGCAGAGAAAAGCATAATGATTATGAACATATGTTAATGTCAACATTGCTTATAATATGATAACAAATGGAAACATCCTAAATGTCTGATAATAGATAATTGTTTAAAAATCATGATGCATACATATGTTATCCTAAATAACTATTACAAAATAAGATTTTAGTGGAATAATTAATGACCTGAGGAAAATACGAATGTAAATTATAAAACTATAAAACAAGCATTCTTTAAACAAGTAGTAGTAGGGAGAAAATGCATCATCTTAACAGCTGGTATTAAATTTTCTCTGGATTAAATTTGCAAATATTGAAGCTGTGCTTTGATAAGTTGCTTGCATGGATGTGAGACCCCCATGGGCATATGCAAGTAATAAAAGCTAATCCCTAAACTTTCGTGCTTTCTAAAGAGGTGCATCCTATTGATCGTAGATGTTTTGCTTTGCTGACCAGAAGACAGGAAATATACAAGTCTAAGGGCAGAACAGTATTGCTTTGCATAAGTGAGAGAGGGCAGTTAGGAAGTCAGGGTACTACATGGGAAAAGAGGGAGAAAGGCAGAGAAAAAGGACATCTGGAGGCGGGGCTGAGGCAGCACAGTGAGAAGGGGGTTCTGGGTAAGATGTTTAAGTGGTATTGTTGTGTTGTTTGCTATAGGCTTTATGTTGTACATCTTCTCTTCCATGTCCCTTATGGTATCTTCAGTAAATTAACAATTTTCACTAATTAGAGTGGACATCTGTTGTTTATGTCTTTCCAGAATCTATTTCATCTGCTAACAATACCTTGGTTATCTTCTGGGAAATTACCTATCCCTCCCTCCCATTCCATGTGGTTTGAATGCTATTGACCTATCCCCACCCCCACAAAACTTAGGGGTTAGGCACATGACCCAGACCAGGCTAATGAGAGCATCCAATATGCTTTCTTCCCAAGGCCATAGATTCAGGGATGCGATTCCATGGAATGCAACTGGAGATTTCTCCTTGGGATCCTTGAAAGAGTAGAATGTTTTTCTCTCTCTCTTGTTCGCTCGCTCGCTCGCTCCCTCCCTCTTTCTCTCTCTCTCTCTCTCTGTATTTTTGAAGGGAAAGTATGAACTTATTAGCCAGAATTGTGAGGATACTTACCTAAAGCTCTAAAGCTTTTGTCGCCTCTCTTGCCACCACAAGAGGAGAGTTAGCCTACAAATAGCACTAACCTCGAGGAAGACAGAGTAGAGACTGCAATACAGCTGTATCAGATGCTTGATTTATTGCTTGACCTGTTTTTGAAGTTTGCGTATATGTTTGTGGTATGCGTGTGTATGTGTGTGTGGGGGGGGCGTGTCTTAAAAATGTTATAAAAGATCTTTCAGATTTACAAAAATGTGTACAATTAATATAGCAAAAACTTAGATATTCATCACCTGCCCGCAGAAATAAAACATGACCTTCATGGTTAAAGCATTCTTTTTACTCCTTCTTGATCACGGCCCTGTTGCTCCCTCCTGAACTTAGAGTTCATTTCTTCCAATCCTTTTTCCCTTTATATATGTATTCTTGAGCTATGTTTGTATGGATTCTTAAATAATCTTATATTCAAATGATATTATAGTATATGTTTTCTTTTGCAACTTGCTTTGTTTCATTCAACATATTTGTGAAAATTGTCTATGTTCCAATGTATACTTTTTGTTAATTCATTTTCTCTACTATATGGTATTTCATTGTATGGCTATATCATACTTTATTTATCCCTTCTCCTTCAAATGGACACTTAGGTTGTTACTTTGAAATTTTCTATGATCCAATAAAGTCATTTTTCTGCCTAAGTAAGTTTGAGCTGAACTTTCTGTTACTTGAAAGAGCTCCGATAAATACACAAAAAACTTTTGTGTAACTTATTGCAAACTCAAAAAGAAAAAGAGGAAACAGCTGATACCTGGGTTACAATTATATATCTTGAAAAACAGAATTGGAATGAAATATACTGAAATGCTTGGTAGTGACACTGTGGATAATCTTTTAAAATGTGTTTTAGACTTTTCCATAATATGTATTATTACAATTAGAAAATAAACTTATTACAAATAAGGAGACAGACATTGCAAAGTGACTTCTTCGGGGTAAAAATGACACAAATTTATTAGTAGGATACAAAGAAAAAAGAATTTACAATATGCACTCCATAGCAAATAACATGAAAATACCATTTAGCTATTTCTCCAAATGGCGATTTTCCACTGTGTCACTTGAGTCCTTGAGGGGATAAAAGCCCTTATTTATAAGAGAGGTCTGGCCTAGAGAATGGGGTCCTAATTGCTCAAAGGGTTGAGCCTAGGTTGAGTATTACATTGGAATCAGTAGAGGAGACAAGTTGGAATGACAAAATTGATGCACCTTGTTCTTTTTATCCTCCAGAGTCTCAGAGCTCCCCCTTAGAAATGGATAGCTTCTGAGCCCCCAGCTGGAACCCAGCCCTGTGAGTCACCCCACTTAATAGTGCTAAAGCAAGGAAAAAATAACAACAAAATACTATCAGTCTTTATATAGGGTGCCTTGGAAGATGGTGCTGGAATGGAAGAGGCAATGAGAAATCGTTCCCTAAATTAGGGCTAAGGCAGTTCAGATTTAGAATCCGCTAGCGAGAAAGGGCCTGAAGAGTGATCTAATCCAACCCCCTCAGTTTACAGATTTGGGAAGTGACTCGAAGAGAATCAAGGTGATTTGCCCAAGGTCACACACCTAGTTCACGGTAAGGCTTGGATTTGACTGTGTATGTCTAAATTTTTTGCTCCATTATCTTAGCTGAAGGACATCAGTGAAACTATTGCTATCAGCTATGCAAAAATTCCTAGAATTCAATTTAAATGATTCAGGGCTGTCTTCATTTTTTTGTAGCAGGATAACTTCATAGACAGCATACACGTATAAACATCTTGTTTGCAACAAGAACAACAGGTGCCAATCTGGACCTGCAGCATGCTTGGATTGGGAAGAAGGTAGATGATAAGAACATAAACTGTGATTTTGGGGACAAGAGTGGTGAGAGTCCATGGACTGATATTTAGTAACTCTAATATCAAACTCTTTAAAGCAAGAATGTAATTATGAATATAAAAATTAAAAAAATAGACTCTAGAAACTTCAAGTTGTGGGAGACTTTATCTCTGATAGGTGGCAAAAAAATGAAATAGACATCAGAGAGTTAGGGAGAAATAGTGCTGAGTGATGATGGAAGACATTCACAAGCTAGGTTATAGGGCCAAGTAACAATTAGCTGAAGTCCTAAATTGCTGGATCCTTGTGCAAGGGGCACTGACCCTCAAAACAATAACTTGGGGTCCTGGGAAATGCTCAAGTATCTGAGCTTCTAAGACTGAATTAGGGCAGCTATGTGTTATTGTTAAGGTAGGAAACAATACTTCAGCATTTTTGTTAAAAGTTTAAGCATTTTTTTTTAAACAAAAATGTGTTTGGAATTTTTCCTAAGATTATGAGACTATGAAATTAACTAGGCATTCCATTCCTTTTCCTGATCCTTTTAGTAATTTGTGTCCTCTTATTCACAAAATGGTAGAAGTAAAAATTGTACAAA
Source organism: Pteropus medius (assembly GCF_902729225.1). Classification (NCBI taxonomy): domain Eukaryota; kingdom Metazoa; phylum Chordata; class Mammalia; order Chiroptera; family Pteropodidae; genus Pteropus; species Pteropus medius. The sequence continues at coordinate 6,165,592 of NW_024340696.1, forward strand.
CGTCTTAAAAAAAAAAAAGGGCAACTTTAGATGTTATTGCCACTGGCTTTAGAAAAATAGATCTGTATAGATAGAACTCCTTAATGAGCAAATGCACTCACCATCCTACACCATTTTCTCAGAAGCATAAATGTCTACTTATTCATTTAGGCAAAATTTTAAATGAGTCACCGAGAACATAAACTAGGGAGAGGGAATGGCTAGGATTGTAAAGCAGAAGCAAGAACAAATATTTAAACTATAAAATGGAGCTGGGTTACTTCATAAGTATATTCAAAAGGAACAGAAGATGATCCAATAGGGAGCAGGCGGCTGGAGTATTAATGGGCCCAGTGAGGGGATAAGTGAGTAGTGGCCTGTGGTAAAGGACAAAATCAAGAAAATGAATGGGTAATTTAGGAAATACATGATTCTTAAAAATGTTTTTGTAATACTAAAAGTCAAATCCATATTTTTAAAGAAATGTTTGTTGCTTATTGTGAATAGTTCTGAACTCAACATCTGTTCAACAAGGATTTATTGAGCATCTACCAAGTTCTAGTGTCTCAAAGAGGTGACAAATATCTTTCATCTTTAGTGATAACACTCAGAGGTTAGAAATGGGTTTCTGGGGTATTTGGCTAAAGAAGATTCTAAGCCTAAGTATGAGCTCAGCTAGAAAGAGTGCTTTGATTAACTGATGATGCCTGCCATGGGTATAGAAGTAGGGAATTGCAACATAAATGTAAAAATTGTAATATTGTGCTGATTACTGCTGAAGAACCAAAGATGCAAGAGGTAATCCAGCCAAGAAATCCTACTGATCTGTCACCGGTGATAAAAAGATGATTTGGACTTAGTCCCTACCTATAGGGAGCTCATATTTTAGTGAGAAAATCAAGACACATTAACAAATAATTTAAATAGAGTGTGCTTAACGTTCTGGTAGTCAGTGTTTGAAGTATCATGAAAAAATGTAGAGCTGGAAGCATTACTGTGTCTGGGAGAGTTGAGGAGGGCTTCACAGAGTAATGGACATTTGATCTGAGTATTGAAGGATAAACAGAGGTTTATCATATAGAAAAACGAGAAGGAAAGCACTCTTACTAACAGCAACGACATTTATAAAGACACAGATACGTGGAAAACCGTGGCATACTGGTGATTGATGAATAGGTTAGTAGGGCTAGAGTATGTAATAAATGGAGAGAAGCAGGAAATGAAAGTGCAGAGGTAATTTGAGCCTAGTTTATGAAGGACCCTTATAATGTCCCTTTATCATGTTTAGACTTTTTCTTGTAAGTAATGGGGATCCTTTGAAAGGTCTGCTCTTGAGAGTTTGTCTCAGTGTTGTGGAGGGTAAACTAAAGCTAGAAGAGAAACCCCACAAGATGAGGAAAACAAGTCATAAAATAATATATACTTCAAACAAAGAACACGTAGAATAATGTGTGCTACATATAAAAATTATTTGCTGTGGCCAGATAAATGTCAAAAGAGTAGGCTTATATATTACAAAATAACAACTAATATGGATTAAGTACTTACTGAATGTTAGAAATTGTGCAAAATGCTTTTGGTGCATGAATTCATTTAGAAAACATTTATTGTGTAGCTACCATGTGCCTGGCCCTGTTCTAGGCACAGAACAAGACACAGAAAATCTCAGCTTTTGTGAAATGTATATCGTAGAGAAAAGAGATGGATAAAAAAATGAATGGATGCATAATTTGTCAGAGAATGACATGTGCTTTGAAGAAATATGAAGCAAGATAGAGGTGATAATGGGGGTGCTATTTTAGAGGATATAGAGAAGACAAATCTCTTTGATAAGGTGGACCAAAGAAATTATGCAGATATTCAAGAGAAGATTATTTGAAGCAGAAGGAATGGTAAGTAGAAGTCTTTGAAGCTGGAGTGTACTTGGTGTCTTGGAGATTGGGAAGATAAGTGAGGCTAGACCAGGAAGGAGAGGTAGTAGATCTCAGGCCCAAGACAGGGCAAGGGCCAGTCTTATGGGGCCTTGTAGACCATAGTAAGGACATGGATGATGTCATTTACTTCTCAAAACTATCCTCTAAGTAATCCTAGTAGTATTCCCATCTTATAGGAGAGGAAACTATCAGAGAAGTACTTGTTCCAGGACACATGGCTAGAAAATAGTAGAGATCCCTTGTAGGAACCAGGATAAGTTGACTCCAGAGCTTATATTTAAACCCACTATTCTCACTGATGTCCTTTTTTTTCTACATGAAACCACCCACCACATCAATTGCTTCATTACTTACTAAATTTTTGCCTCTCTTTTTTACTCATCTCCTAAGCCAGCTTCCTGGTGAAATGTCCCTGATCATTCCAGCCAGCTGTAGTCCCCCTACTCTCTTAAGTCTCATAATACTGAGCAATGACCAGTCTCATACACTTGTCATTCAAGCTCTAGTTTGGTGGCCATTTGTAGAAATGTTTTCAGTTTTTCTACTCCTAATCACTAGTGATTATAACTTCCTGGAAGACAGGAAACATTTTCAGCAAAAATGGCCCAGGAAAAAAATTTGGATTTTGTAATCAGGAGATCTGAACTTCTAATCTGATCTGTATTGTCTTTAATTATGACTCTGTATATATCACTTAATTTCTGAGCCTCATTTGTCTCATCTGAAGTCCTTCTGTGAAGGTAGATGTGGTACTTAAAAAACTCATTAATCTTCTCTGAGAACCTGGCTCAACCTCCAGTGTTCTCTGTCTCATTGATCAGTACTCCATTCAGTGGACCAAACCCAAGAAACATTCTTGACAACTACAAATACCTCTTCCCCATGCCCATATCTGATCAGTCTCAAAGTTCCATTGATTCTACCTCCTAAATATTTTTCAAAACCAGCTATTTCTTTCCATCACATTCTAATACCATTTTCAAAACGCTGTCATACCTCAACTGAAATATTCTAAGAGTCTACTAACTGGTCATCCCTTCTTGCCCACCTCTATCCAGCCTGCAATAGTCAGAGTGCTATGTCTAAAATTCTAGGAAGAGCAGGTCATTGATTTTCCAAACCTTCTCATGGTTTCTGGTTGATCCAATTTTTAAAATACTTTCAAAACCCCTCTTAGCCTAATACATGTATTCTTTCATCTCATGTCATTCTTTCCCTCACTGTTACAGGCTAAATATTTGCATCCCTCCAAAATTATTGAAACCTATTCTTAATCAGAATGACTAGAAGGTTTGGAACATCAAAAAGTCATTTGAGGCATGAAGAGTTTTTCATTAGCGAAGACCGTCCCACACATTTCAGGATATCTAGCATCTCCGACCTTTGTCTAATAAATGCCAATATTGCTCTCTCAAATCATCACAACCAGAAAAAGTGTCCCCACAATTTCCTAAACCATTACCCTATTGAGAACTATTGACATAAAGCACAATTTCTGTATAACCAAGGTTTAGTTTAGTTAGTTTGTTTTGCATGTAGTAGAAGCTTTAAGTAATCTTGTGAATGAATGGGATATGAAAAGGGTAAATTTTGATGAGACAGCTGATTTTGTGGTGCTGGCACAACGAACGGACTTCTTTGCAAAATCCAGCCTGCAAGGATTAAGGGTAAGGCAACTGCTGTCTTTTACCAGGTGTAACATAGGTAGATACGTTTATTTTCTCATATTCTGCAAACATGAATTAAGCATCCCTTAACTGTTAGGACTACATTAAGGCTGCAGGATCCAAAGAGAAATATAACATAGTCCCCATAAGGTTTTACCCCAGGAAAGGACAAAGTATTAAAAAAGAAATGGAATGTATTCAGCAGTCTAGCAGTTAGCAGAGCTCATAAAAAATGACTTTCTCTCAAAACCTGTTTTACAGTGTTGTGCTTTTATTAAAAATCTTAGTTTTTCTCCTGAGAGAATCATTCTGCTAGAGTAACAAGCAGAAACAAAGCAGAGTGGGTGACATCCAAGAAAATGACTTTGGAGCCATAATGTACATATCCTCTACAATAAACACTGTCACATCATGTAAACTGGCGAGAGTGGGGTAAAAAACTTGCTATTATGGAAATTGCTCTAACACTTCTCAGTTCTACAGATGTAGTCTCAAAAAAAAAAAAATCACAACCATATTAAAATGGAAACAGATTGCTGGATTCAGCAGGAAGGTTGACAGGCAGTGAACATTTCTGCTAAGGAAACATCCCACCAAACTCTTTTCACCTCTGGATTTGATACTGTCTCCCAACTGGGGGACACTGCTAAAGGATACAATGACTGAGCAATGGGGTGGTTCTGACATAGCAGCCTGTATAAATCCAATGGCTGAAGTCAAGAAACATCATTTACTCATTCACCTCACAAATACTTACTGAAAATCTATTATGAGCCAGGTACTGTTTAGGTGCTCAGTTAGAACAGTAAACAGATAGGTAGAGTTCTGCTCATAGGCATTTTCATAACACAAAGTAAGTACAGAAAGAGGTCAATATCTATGTCAGTATCTATAGTGATAGGTCCTAAGAAAAGAGTAAAGCAAAGTAATGTATGATGGGTGATTGGAAGTGCGAATGGGGAGTGATTTGTCTGTGGAGGGCAGGGAAGCTTTCCACCGAATTGTGAAGGCTCATTTCTGTCTGAGGTGGTGATCTAGGAACTGAGATTGGAATGATGAAAACAGCCTTTATTTAACTAGTGTCTTTATCTCTAAAAGTTTTGACCCAATGAGGTGGATCTTTTAATGTTAGGCCCTTTGATTCCTAATAGAATTGGAGAGTATGCAGGAGATAGTTGTTTCTTCCTTAAATCAATCAGTACATCATAGGCTCCTTGGAGATACATAATACAGTGCAAAAAACTTGGGACTAGAAAGTTGGAAACCTGGATACTGGTTCTGATGTCCCCTGATAATAGGCTGAGTGACCTTAAGCAAGTTATCCATCCTGCTGGGTTTCCTTGCCTGTAAAATGAAATCAGACCGTAAACTCCACGAAGGAAGGCAGAGTGTCTGAACTATTCACTGCTGTCTCCTCAGCTCCTAGCCCACGGTGCCTAGCAACAGTGAATGCTTCCTAAAAGCTAATATTGTTGCATTTATTATTAACCAAGAAGTAAGATTCCTTCCCATCTTAATAATGTAGTAATTTAGTTCAGTCTCTATAACAACGACAAATAACAAAAAATTGATTTCTGACTCTGCTACAACCCGCTCTACTACATGGAGGCTAGTACCTTCTCTTTTCTGGGCCTCATTTCCCTCCTCCCCAAAGTGAAGTTTATCTCAGCAATTCATCCTGGTGCTAGAACCGTGATTTTTAATTAACTTTTACAAATAAAATTGTATTTCAAATACACTAGGGGGACCCCGTGGTGAATTTTAAAATAATCATGTAGTGGAATCCTTTCCCAAAGCAAAATGTATCATTTTTGATGCTGTTCTTTTAGGTTGGGTCTTATAGTATGAGAATGGGTTTTCTTAGTAGGAGGTATACTAGAGTTTTAAAATATCACTATTGTTTGTTTCCATTGAGTTGTCAGGGTCATCTGGGCTGTAGCATAACACTGCAGGCTGTTATGAAGTGTGAGCACAGGAACTTGACACTCTCCCGAAGGCTACATTCTGCTTTGAGAATGCACATTTTCTTCCTTCCTTTCTTTCTTCCTTCCTTCCTTCCTCCCCGCAGCCTCTCTCTATCTCTCTCTCTCTCTCTCTCTCTCTCTCTCTCTCTCATATCTTGGCAACATTACCAATAAATAATTTCCAGATGACGAAGACTCAGTAATGGAATTAGAGGCAGGGAGTAGTGGGCAGGGAGTAGTGGTTTTAAAAAATTTCTTTCTTAAGATGAGAGAGAGAGAGAAAATAATAGGAATAAAAAAGAAGCAGCTAACATTTTTTGAGCACCTACTATATATGAGACACAATAACTCTATAAGGCAGGGATATTATTATGCCCCTTTCATGGATGAGAAAACTGTGATATTTCAATTTAAAACTCATGGGGTTGGACAGCCTAGCATAGGTTTAGAAGTGAAGAAAAGAGAACAACAGGAGGGCTAGAGGTGAGGATGGGAACTGTTTAATCCAGAGGTTAATTGCTTAGTCAGTGGTATGAATTAGAAAGAGCCCAAACAGGAAGTCAGGGGAACTGAGTTCTAGTTTTAGCTTCTTTACTGACATATCTGTTAAATGGAGAGATTAGACTCACCTTGAGGGAAATGTGAAGATTATAGCAAGATTATGTGTATGAGAAATCAACACAGTGACTCCAGAGCTCAGCAAAAGCTAGTTGCCTTCCATGCCCTCAAGCAAACTTACTTTTTTTTGTCTTCTCTGCCATGACATTGTTTCTCCCCATGTTCTACCCCAAACTTTCTTCAACTTGGAACCATAGAATCATGAAGAAGGCCTCCACTCATTCCATTAAGTCAGAGATCTCAAAATGGTGTCCCATGGGTAGGTCTGGCCTATAGATATATTGTGTCTGTCCAATGTGGTATTTGTCAAAAAGCTTGAGTTTGTTGCCAGCCCCTAACATCCCAGAGGTGGGATAGGGAGGTTCACAAAAATTTTAGAGTTTTGACTTTTCTTCAAAGATTAGAACATATAACCACTCTGAGTCCTCTACTACCCATCAATCATTGGCTGGAATTGATTGGGCATGGAGATCTCTAATCAACTAGTCTCCCTGACTCCCCACCGTATTACATTTGTTGGCATTTCAGGTCTGGCTTCTGTAGACATTTGAATTTGAGACTCTTTGCTTAAGGCTAACATTGTCCTTTTGCTTGGGCTTCTATGAAAATTCAAGTATACTTGGGAGGGGAATCACATAAATCAGAAGCTGACAGGGAAGATTCTCTATAAGATGTCCAGGAGAAGTCAAAGAAAGCAATCCTTTTCCAAGGGTAGGTAGAGAGGTCTAAAATTTAATGGATTGAGAAAGGAAGACATGGAACTAGCATATAGTAGATGCTCAGAAAATTTTTGTCGAAAAAGTGAAAGCAGAGTGGTATATTATGAGAGGGGCCTGGAATCAAGCTTTTGCTTAAAGCACAGGCTCCTGCCATAACCAAAATGCATTCTTTGGGCATCAGGACAAACTCAGATGATGAAGCCCAGCATGGTCCATCCTTGGGCCCTTATGTTTTGGGGGGACCATATTTCCTAAATTAAAAATAAGGACAAAGTCCAATAAAAGATTGATTTGTCACTTGAATTCACATTAATTTTAAAATTTTATCATTAGCTCTATTACATGCCACGGAGTTTGCTAGGCTTTAAGGATAAATCAGAAATGTTTTTCGTCCTCAAGAAACTCAGTCTTATAGGGAATTCAGAAAAGAAATCAACAATTATAGTATAGGATAGGTACTATAATGAGAAATACGGGGTGGTATTATTATAGGAGCACCTGGGTAGAGAGCCTAGTGTGCCTTCATTAGCCTATATGGTACTTTTATGAGAATTAGAAAAAGGGCGTCCACTTCCAAGCAGATGCTGTCCAATTTGGGTTACATGGCTTGTTAAATACAACTTGGTCTGGAGATCAGATGTCTTGACTTGTACCTTTGGCCACAAATAAGGTGATGCTATTAAGTAGGTGGCTGTATCAGTTAGGTTATATTCTGCTGCAAGTAATAGAAAAAATAATTGATTGTAGCTGAAACCAAAGGAAATTTACTGTTTATTTAACAGGAAGTCTGGAAGTAGATAGATCCAGAGTTGATGCAACAGTTCCATGGCCTATGGGTCCATAGGTCTGTCTCATCTCTTTGTTAGGTCTTCCTTTTATGGTTACAAGATGACTATTGTAGATCTAGGTATCTGACACAATCATTTTCCAAGTTAGGATATAGAGCAGCCAGAGTGGCAAAAGACAATTCTCCTTGCATGCTCTCTGCTTTATAAGAGAGAAGAAAACTTTCATCAAGAACCGCCAGCAGATTTCTTTGTATATTTGAAATGCCAGAGTTAGGCATATGACAATTCTAGCTGAGAGAGGCCAGGCAAGCAAGTATCCGGCTTTGCGAAGAAGAGAGGCTGGGAATGTCGTTTGGGTGGGCAACTCACAGTGTCGGCCACACCAACTCAGATTTGAAGGATGAGAAAAGATTTCCTAGAAGTGTTGCTTGAGCTGAGTCCTGAAGGATGAGTTAAGTCCAAGGAAATGATGAGGAAGGGGCTGGAAGGAAGACAGAAATTGTAGAGGTCGATGGAAGAAAAGTGTAAATTTTGCAAAATTTGCTAGGATCTTAGAGAATTAGAATAGTTTCAATGAAAGGAGAAGCAGAAGAATCAAGTTTGTCTTGACAATTAAGGGACTTGTCAGCTGGATGGAAGAGGCAATTCGTAAAATGTAGTCTGAAATAAAAATACTAGAATTTCTGAAATTTCAATAAAATATGTTAGATTTTTACATGGGCACAATCTTGCATCATTTCAAGTGTCTGGGCATTCGACAAATGGTGTATCAATTGTGAGCTCATAAGTAATGGAGAATGAAAACCTACAGGGAAAGACTTTTTTTTTTGAAATTGATCTGTCCTTCCTTGAAAAAATAAAACTCAGCAGACTGGATGATGATGATGATGATAATGATGATGACGACGACGACGATGACGACGATGACAATAGCTAATACTTATAGAGCACTTATATGGCAGACACTTTTTTAAGTGGTTTATATATATTAACTCATTAAACCTTCTCAATAACTCTGAGGCAAATTATATTAATTTCCCATTCTACAGATGAAGCAAACTGAGTCACAGATAGATTAAAAACCATGACCAAGATTTAATGCAGAATGGCTCAGCGAGGAGACAGCAAAGCAAGTTGATGTTTAAAATATTTCTTTTTCTCCCTGTCAATGGGCCATACTCTCTGCGTATATTGTGTTTGACCCAGCAGAGACTAACCCTAACTACCCTGGGCTCTGTGACTAACATGTCAATTAATCACCAGGGAACAGAAGTAAGAACTTGCTTGTGCTCTCTACAAATTGCCTTACCTGAGAAAACAGCCTGAAAGCCAGGAGTCTGGTCAAGAGAAGTCAATATGTCAGTGTGGATGCTTTATTAAAACCCAGCCTTGGTCTCTTGCCCAATAAAGTGTATTGCTTAGAGCCTCATCAGAGCTATTGCTTCCCCACTTATGCTATGATAGACAATAGACTCAAGTCAGTTTGAGTCATTGATTTCAGCTTTTTAACTCTTCTTTCTTTTCTTCCTAAGAATATTATATTAAATGCCTGGTACATGCCATAAAGCCTTGGGGACAACCAGACCAATAAAAAGCAATCCTTGCCCTTGAGGTCTGAGGCAACAATGTTTGTTTTCCTCCTTTCTTTCCAGTGTGTTGGTTATCTCTTTGTGTCCTCTTTGGAGAAGATAGAAGAAGATCCTACATTCTCAGATTTGGCTCAGAAGCCATTGTAGCAGCCTAGTATGATAAAAATGTGGGAATAGAAATCTGGAAACCAAGCCACTGATTAGTTTCTGTCTCTCACTCATAAGACCTTTGGACTAATGGCTTCACGTTAGGTTGGCAATGTGGGAAGAGCACCGAATGTGAAAGTGTGGATTCTGTTATATTGATTGATTGATTGGTTTCCTCTCCCTCTAACTGGCATGAGGAAAGGCCCACCATGACTTATTTGCAATAAAAGTTATGTTCCAGGTGCCCATTTCAGCTGTATTTCTAGCTGTTAATACCAAACTCCTAGAGTTCCAAAGAGGTAGCAGAATAGTCTGGAGAAATCAGGAGGTCTGGAATCATACCTGGGTTGGGCTACGTAATCTATGACATCCTAGCCGTGGGATCTCAGGCCTGTGCTTTAGGGAAAATCCCCCTGAAACATGGCCTAAATAAATTAAAATTTATTTATCTTTTATGTAAAGGCAGACCACCCAGGCCTGGTACAGTAGTTCCATACTCATCGGGGACACTGATTCTATCTATCTTGTTGCTCTACCATTTTTAACTTGTGACTTTCATCTCACAGTTCAAATTAATTGCTCTTGCTCTAGCTATCACAACGAACATCTCAATCAACAAGAAGGAGAAAAACTTGTCTCCTTTCGTTTAAGAACATTTTCCAAAAGTTGAACACACTAATTCTGTTTATATTCTATTGGCATACATACCAATTAGGGAGGCTGAGAAATGTAGTCTTCATTCTGGGTTAGTATTGAAGAGCCTAGAGATGGGATTATTCAGTAAGGATCTGCAGAGGACCCTCTAGTCTAATAACATGAAACCTTGTGACATATACTGGAGACACACAGGTTTTTGAGAATATTATATCAGTAGAAACACTGCCAAATTGAAAGGGACAGAGACAGGATACAATGAAAAAAGAAGACTGGGCTACCTAAAATTCTACAGGCAAGACAGGCTCATAAAACTACTCACTGGCAAATATGTGCTACTCTTAGTGGATTCCAAAAAGCATCTCTTATGAAAGGGTCACTCGGAGAAAATGTGTTGTTTGGATGGCAGGATCTTCTAGCTGGCTCAGACGACAGAATCCTTCTTCAGGTAGGGCTACATAAAAGTAAATAAAGTTCTAGATTTATGGTGCCAATGCAAAAGTGTTAATGTTCTAGGCTTACCAATTCTTCTAGCACATTCATGCACAAACAGAGATACCTGAACAATACTCCTACCTAAATGCAAATCTTAAACAATACTAATTTCACCAGTGACAAATTATTTCTAATATTTTTCACGTTAATTAACAAGTCCTCTAGTATTACCTTTGTAGTATGAACTGTAGATTTAGTTCCTTCAAATGCTAACTGACCAATTCTAGAATATGGATTCTCTTTATGGCACTTTATTTGTTTTACTGATCACTCCTAGTTGATTAAATTATCTATGTATCTGTCACTATGTCTATACTGAAATATTTTAAAGTTAACTACACATAATATAACAATCTTGAAATTTGTTCCATTCTGGTATCTTAGTTTCACCATCTATAAATGGTCAATGAGGGACCTATCTCATATGATTATTGTGCAATAGCTTGGTGTCTGTCATAGATCTAGCAGACCCTGTGGTAATAATTTGTATAAAAGTGATTTATTAATGAAATGTTTTCAGAAGAAACAATAAGGAAAAGGGAAAAGGTGGGTAGGGAAAGAGAAGAAACTGAGAAAGAATATAATTTCAGGTAAAGTTCCAAAGAAGTCAGCTTCAGTCTAATTCCATGAGAAAATTCTGGATTATGCATTATTCCAAAATTCTGGATTATGCAGGGGATCTGAACTCCAGGAGGGGGAGTACACCAAAGTTAGGAGGGAGGACACATAAAAATGGCAGAAAGGATTTGAGGTCTGGCCAAAGCACTGACTATTTACTCAGTGGCGACACTCAAAATGTTTTTCTTGGACTAATGCCTATTCAAGGACTATTATAGGTCTGCAATGAGATACATACAGAAATTGAAAGTATGCATTTAGAAATTTTTATAGGAATTTGACAGAATAATTTTATGTCTTTTGAATTTAATACAAAAAATTGGCTTCATTTTACTTAATTTTTCTAGTAATTTATTTTATTTGCATTTTACAAAAGAATTGGTCTGTGATATATCAGGAAAAGCCTGGTCCTTCACTATATGTGTACCATTGGGCTGTGGTACACATACAAAATGTAGCTATTATTAAAATGGAAAAAACATTCATTCATCTACTCACTCAGTTTTAAATATTTATTAAATTTCTGTTATAAACCTAAAATCATTTCAGGGGCTGCAAATTCAGTTGTGAATCTTTTTTTGCTTATACATTTTAGTGATGGAGAAAGATGATAAAGAAATGCATGAGTGAAATATTTTAAATGTCAGATGCTCGTATTCTAGAGAAAAATTAAAAAACAAGGAAAGAAAAAGGATGAGGAATAGATATTTGTTATCTATTGTTGCATAATAGATCGGTACAATTTGGTGGCTGGAAAAATATACATTTATGAACTCATGTATTTGGCGGGTAAGGATCCAGGCATCGCTTCTTTGAGTCCTCTGTTCAGGGTCTCGTGTGGCTGTAATCAAGGTGTTGGCTGAGCTGTGTTCTCATCTGGAGGCTCAACTAGGGGTTGATCCACATCTAAGATCACTCAGCTTGTTGGTAGAATTAATTTCCTTGCTTCCATAGAACTGAGGGCTCTGGTTTCTTGTTGGCTCTCAACACTGATAGTCACCCTCAACTCTTAGAAGCTGCTCTCACTCAGCTCCTTCCTACTGGGCCTCTTAACATAGAAACCTAAGGAGTCAGTGTGGATAGAAGTCTGAGAATTGAACCCTGAGTCACTTTAGAGGTGATGGAGATGAGGAAGACCCAGCAAAGTTTACTGAGAAAGAGTGACCCCTGAAGTAGGAGGAGAAGCAATAGAGCATGTCCTGGAAGCCTGGAAGTCTGGGAGTGTGTCATAAAGGAAAAAGATCAACTGTTGTCAAATTCTGCTGATCAGTGAGATAAGAAATGAGACTTGGCCATTGGCTTTGGGCACATGGAAGCCATTGGTGACCTAGGTCATGGTAAACGCAAAGGCCGGGTTGGAATGGACTGTCTTCCGTGAAAGTGGAGGGGAAGAATTGGTATAGAAAATACAGACCTTTTTTTTTTTTTTTTTTTTTTAGAAATGATTCTATAATGAGAGGAGAGAAGTAGGAGATAGCTGGAGGATATTATGAACTAAAAAGGTTATCTTTCAAAGGTGGGAGATACTCAGTCACATTTATGTGTTGATGGGCATGATCCGTTAGAATGAGAAAAGTCAAAATTTCAGGAGGTAGGAGGAACAATAGCTGGAGTGAAGACTTTGCGTATGCAGAGGAAACGCAAATCGTCATGCTTCATGAGACTCTTCATGAGACACAATGATATCTGATACATGATAGGTGGTCCGAAAATGACACCTATTACTATTGCTATTACTATATAGCGTCTTGGGGCAGGGGAGGGGGTAAAAGCAATCCTCGAATTCAGAAAACTCGAGGTTAAGTTTCATGCCTAGTGTTAAGAGAGTAAGGCTCAGAAATTGGGGTCACTGAGACAGTCCAGTTTTGAGTACTCCAGCTGAGAGAAGCCTGGAAGACATATCAAGTGCCTAGGAGCCATCTCCATCAGTAACTAGCTGCATAAGCAAGTTCCTGAATTACTTTATTCCTCCAATTTTCTCTCCTATAAAAGGAGGCCAGTAATGCCCATTCTCTGGAGACAAGAGTTGATTTCTAAAAAGCAAGCAAGGCTAAGAAGGAGAAACTAGTTTAAAACAGCACTCTGCTAAAGAGAGTTGTTTTCAAGAAGCTATGTTTCAAATAGCAGAGAGGTGGGTATTCCAAAGACTCCCTGGGATTAGAAAAACCAAATACCGTACCATATACAATAGGTCCTTGAGTGGAAGGGAGGGGAAAGGGAGAAGACAAAGTGGAATAAGGGGATCAGGAGTCAAACAGCAATTAAGGGAACAAAGGTCAGCTGGATGATAATTACAGGCAGTTAGGGAGGGAATTAGAGCTGGAGAGGTGCTAATTACAGGGGCCATTTAGACAAGGGTGGGGCTTCTCTGAGAGGAACAAAATGAGAGCTGATTACCCGCTAAAAATAAAGGCTACCCCTCTGAGCCTGGGCTCACAAGTCTGGCACAGGCCCAGGCAGCCTGAGGCTGTGTGCTTACTCTGCTTCGGGCCTGACTCTACCCTTCAGTGAGTTCTGATACTAGGTCTGAGAGCTCTCTGCAGATTACTCACCAGCTCTGTTTGGGGGAGGGGCATAGAGAGTCAGAATCAGGGCATCCATCAATCAATATAATCACTCTAGGAGTTGGTTGTATCCTGCAAAAGGGTGCCATCCAAGAGGCCAGAGTGGGTGACATCCAGGCCACTCTTTGTTCTTCACTCTAGTGCCCTGGAGTGGGGCTGCAACTGCAGGGAAGAAGGGGTGACTCTTCTTGAATTGCATTAAGCCACTGTATAAACTATCTCAACCCTGTAGCTAATGCAAGAAAGTTGGTCTGGCTTTCCCAGGTGCTGGCACTGTATCCTTTATTTCTCTTGTCACCTCCTGGAATCATTGTTCTTCATTAGGAGCTTGTTGGAGAGGTGAAAAGATATGGGAGAGACGGCAGAGGGAAAGCATGCACTCAGTATATTCTCTCTGCTCAGTCAGGGTCCTTTGCCTCCTGTTGTACTCATTATAAAGCTTCCTGGGGTACCTGCATCCAGCTGCTGGCATGCATGGTCTCTCTTATACTGTGAAGGGTTTCTGCGATGATGGGTGAAATTGACTATCAGATATTAAACTTTCTGTATGCTTCATTTGATATTTCCTTTTTTTGTTGTTCTCCTTTATAATAGTTACCTATTACTGAATAATAAATTATCCCAAGATTTAGTGGCTTAAAAGAGCAATTAACATTTATTATCTTTCATAGTTTCTGTGGATCAGAAATTCAGGAGCAGCTTGGGTGGCTGGTTCTGCCACAGAGTCTCTCAAAAGATAACACCCACAATATTAGCTGTGGCCACAGTCATCTGAAGGCTGGCCTGAGGCTGGAGGATCTACTTTTAAGATGGTTCACTCATATGGCTGGCAAGCTGATACTAGTTTTTGGTGTGGAGTCTCAATTCCTCTTTGGTTGGCTCCTCCACAGGGCTAAGTATTTTCATGACATGGTTGCCGGTTTCCCCCAGAGTGGGCAATGTGAGTCCAAGGCGAAAGTGACTATGCATTTATTTGACCTAGCCTTGAAAGTCACACTTCATACACTGTAACTTCCACAATACACTATTGGTCATATGGTACATTCTTGATTCACAAGGATTGAATACTAGGAAACAAAGACCAGTGGGGTTCATTTGAACCGTTGTAATAGCCACTGTAGTAATTAAGAAAAATCACTCGATGCTTATTGTAGAGCTCTTAACTCTTTAGTGGGCTTTCATTCATAAGAGCTTCATTGATCTTCGAAAAATCTATAAGCAGGTAGAGATGGGTATTCATTCATTCACTTATTCATTTATCCATTCCTTCAAAAGTGTTTGGTGGGTATTATTGGGTGAACAGTACTAGACACTATTCCAGACACCTGACAGATGGAGAAACTGAAACATAGAAGCCTAGTGACTTTTTTAAAGTTGAGTGACAGATGGCAATGAAAATCCAGGTAACTGGCCATTGTCATTGAGCATTCGAGCAGCAGTTTAGTGCTAGGCCTTGGGGGTACAGAGGTGAATGATACTCTTGTCTGCAAGGAATTCAAGATCTAGTGGGGGAATCTTACAGATAAGATACACATACACAGAGGTTGTAATTATGATAAGCACCGAAATGCTATGGAAAATAGCTATTGCTGTTGCAAACATGGTTATTGTCAGCTGAAGTGGTCAAGGACGGGAGTGTGTGCTGAAAGATCAAATTAAGAATAGGACCGAGAATTGACAAGATGAAAGACTGCTGAACTGAACAAGAACAGTTTCAAAATAAAATGGAGCCTCTCTGGTTGAAGTAAGATTGAGATGGGACTGGGTTCTGTTGGTGGGAGGGAGCTGGAGCCAAATTGGTATGCTATTTACACAAATTCTTATGTTGAAACAATTCCCAGTGTGATGGTGTTTGGAGGCTGGAGCCTTTGAGAGGTGATCAGGTCATGAGGTTGGAGCCTGCATGAGTGGAATTTGTTCCATCATAAAAGAGACCCCAGAGAGCCCCCTCACACGTTCTGCCATGTGAGGACTCAGCAAAAAGAATGTTGTCTATAATCCAGAAAGTGGGCCCTCATCAGACACCAAGTCTGTTGACACCTTGATTTTGGACTTCCAGGCCTCCAGAACAATGAGAAATATCTTTCCGTTGTTTATAAGCAACCCAGTTTATTTTATTTAGTTATAATGGCCCAAAGGGACTACGATAGCCCCCAAAGCCACCTTCCAGTAATGTGACCAGTTAATGAATGGAGTCCTCCTCTGGGTCCACGCTTGGCCATAATACAACACAAAGCTTGTACTATAATATCAAAAATGCTTTCTGACATCCTACATTTTGCATATGTAGGTTTCATGTGTGCATACTCTGAGACTATAAACCACCCAGGGCCAGAGCTATAGCATTTTCCCACCTTGTTCTCAGGGCACTCAATGAGATTTCAGTAAACACATTTTAGTTTTCCTGTTACGGACATCATTGCGTTTAGAGAGGCAGTAAGGAGTGGTGGTTAAGAGCATAGAATGCCTGAATTCAAATCCCAGCTCTGTCACTTTCACACTGTTTGAACTTCTGCAAGCTCCTTAACTTCTGAATCTCACTTTCCTCATCTATAATATGAGGATAATAATCTTACCATCTCAATGGGTTTTGTCTTAAAGACAAAATGAGTTAATATGTGTAAAACCTTAGAATAATTCCTGACGTGTAGGCAATGTTCAAAATGTATTATTTATTATTTATTCTTAGATTATCTACATTTAATTAGCAGATCTCATTGGTTCCTTGATGGCATTGATGTAAGACACACCGTAATTTAAGGGTAGGTTTCTAGAGGATAAGGGGGTGAGAGATTTGTTGAGGCAATGGAGAGAAGAAACACTGTATCAAATGTACATCGCTTCTCCGGAAATATTAAAAATGAGAGTACGTGGATTTATAATTGAGGAAATGCAGTACATAAACATTTAAGCAGCTTGTCTTCACCTTTTCCAGCTGGGGCACACCTGCAGCTGGAGGCCAGGCTAGGATGTCAAGAGCCTTTCAGAGAGTAGAAACACAATCTGACATTTTTGGGAAGAGAGAGTAGAAATTTTTTTTATTGAGGTGTAGTTTACATATAGTCAAATGCTCAAATCTTTTATTTATAATGCAAGCCAATATTTAAAGTCCTATATGCTCCTGCCACAATATTTGAAACAAGTCTGGGTATGAATATAGTAGTATTGAAAGTTGGGACAAATGTGTCTAGATGTAACGATGGGAAAATAAACTCAGTCAACATCAGCATTTTTAGAGGTGGAAGGGAACTTACAGTTACATATTGAGCAGCTATTATGTACTAGGTAGTTTACATCTGTCTTATTTAAGATTTGCCACAACCTATGAGTTACATATTAACAGCCCCATTTTACAGATCAGGAAATGGATGCTCAGTTTGTATAATTTGTCCCAAAGTCGTAGGATATTTTGTGCTTTTGAATTGAACCAGAACTATCTTACTTCAAAATATTATGCTTTTTTTCTACTTTAATTATAATTTATTTAAATTTAACTCATCCCTTATCTTAGAGATAACCAATACGATTTTACACAACACACTAAGACTAAACTGTATGAAGTACTAGGGAAGAAGACAATTGAGATGGAATCTAGGTGCCATTTTTTAAATTGCTATGAACAATCTGGAAGGAGTCAAAATGATGTCAGCCAGAAAGGTAAGTCATGTTTAATTTGTGTAATAGTTTTTGGAGTAGGGAGGAAGGATTAATAGAATAAAATGTCACCAAGACACATAGTAGAAACTAGTGAATGCGTGGCCCTAGACACATGAAAAGGAAGAGGCGGGGAGGAGAAGAGAGAAGAGAGAGAGAAGAAGAAAGAGAATTACTCTGCCAGTGCTATTTCTGAGTTAGCAGGTTCTCTAACCCCAGGAAGCAGTGTAAAAACAAATGTTCCTCCTACCACCTGGCTGGAATGCAGGTGGGGCTTTATCAATCTGTCACCATTAGTTTTAAATACCACCTGGAAGGTAACACTGAAGTATTAAATTAGCAAAGTCGTCAAAGTAGAACATATCATAAAGAGAGGGGGAGTCAAAGGGGCAGGAGGAGTCTGCAGACATTCACTTTTAAGGGGTCAGTGAAAACAGATGGGAATGGTAAGACTTCTTTAACTGCACCTTTCCAGAGCCAAAGCTACAACTTTTCCATGGGAGCCCTATTTATATCATTAAGTTATGCACGCCAGATGTTCTGCTACAGACATCTAGTTGATTTCCTAACAGAAATGCATCTCTGTGGCTCTCAGTTTGTTAATTCAGAGATATACTGGCAACTTTACACACACACACACACACACACACACACACACAGATTCACACACACCAGCAAACCTTCTTTCATTAAATAAGTTTATTTCTGTTAGCAGTTTTACAAAACACTTTCTGTTTGATTCTCTCATTTGTATCTATTTCTGGGGAGTCCAGTTTTCATTAATGGGAAGCCTTCTTGACTTGGCCCCATTTAAATTTGTGCCTTACAGAAGGCATACTTAGGAAGAATACTGAGGAGAGAAGAAAAAAGGAGGGCCGAGTGCTTTAATCTTAGAGGCAATCAGTCCCTTGGAGAGTGCCCACACCCTGAGAGTTCCAGTGAGAGGAAATGTGGGCTGAGCAGATAAGACCCCTGGTTAAAACTAGATCTGAGACACGCTGCCCAATGTGTTAAAGAAGCTTCAATTCTTTCATTCATTTATTCTTTCATTTGACAAATATTTTCAGAGTGCCTACTTTATTTTAGCCTTGTGTTAGGGATGTAACAGTGAACCACACAGTCTCTGCCCTCCCAGACCTCAGCCTCGTGACGAGTACAGACAAATAAATAATAAGAAGTGCAGGGAAGGGGCACCTACTGAGGCCTGAAGTTTTATTTTTACATTAACTTCACCTTTTCAGCGACTCATTTCCATGCCCCACCAGAGCAGACCAGGAATAATGTCAAAAGCCTGAGGTAAAATCCTGCGGTGACTGTATTCTCTACCTATCTTACTCAGAAAACTGCTCAAACCTTATGATGAATTGAGAAGGCATCTTCCCTGACAGTCAAGCACCATGCAAATGCAGCTGTCTAGTATTGTTTTCAAAGCTTACACCACTGAAGCATAAATCGTTCACCAGTTATCTAGGAAATAAAAAGGTATAGTGGGTTGGATACTAGCCCTCAAAAAGATATGTCCAAGTTCAAACACCTAGACATTGTGAAGGTAACCTTATTTGGGAAAAGGATCTTCGAGATATAATTAAATGAAAGATATTGAGATGAGATTATCACAGATTTAGTAAAAAGTGAAATGACTCTTCGCTGTTGCAACAAATTTAACCATCATCATCACAGACTTAGGGTGGGTCATATACTTAATGATTGCTGTCCTTATAAAAGAAAGGAGAAAGACATTAGAGACATAGACACTCAAGGAAGAAAGCAGTGTGAAGACAAAGGCAGAGATGGGAGTAATACACTACAAGTCAAGGAATGCCAAAGATTGCCTGCAGTCACCAGAAACTAGGAAAGTGGCATGGGGTGGCTTCTCCTTTGGAGCCTCCAGAAGAAATCAACCCTGCCAACGCTTGGATTTCTGACTCCTGGCCTCCAGAACTATGAGAGAATAAATTTCTGTTGTTTTAAGCCATCAAATGTTTGGTAATTTGTTACGGCTGCCCTTGGAAACTAATTAGTGGGTTAATGAGATTTTGCTATGATCTCACTCCCTGAATAGACAGTAGACCAGGAATGAGAATAAAGGGGTCCTAATCCCTGGAGAGAATGACAGAATTGTGATATGGCATCTTCCTCAGACTGTGAAAGGGGCTATTCTATGTGGCTGCATTTGTACATGATCCTATGTCCCCTGAATTTCAGCTTTGGGTAATGTTCAGACCACAGACTCAAAGAGACCTAGATGAGTTAATAAGCAGATCAAGCGCATACATAGATCAAGCATACACTAGCAAATTAGCAAAATACACCCTAAAAAGTTTTTTTAAAAATATTTTTATTTTCAAGAAAAAGTAAAATTCCATAATGAAAAAAATACGAACTTTAAAATTTTTTCTTATATTTGTCATATATGTATGAATATGAATCCCAAAAGTGAGGTTATTCCCTATTCTTCCAGTGAGAAAATCAACAAGAAAGTTTTGTTTGCCAATGTGAATAGATAAACTTCTCAGTATGTAGATGGAATAACCCAGTTGTATTCACATTGTATCTAATCTACTAATTTAATTATATTTAAATATTATAAACCACAAATTAAATACTATGTCAATTTAAAAGGGTGAAAGCTGTTTTCTTGCATATATACCACATCAATCTTATTCAAGCTCTTCAAAAAAATGTCTTTGACATCGATATATTTGCTATCACTAAAGTCAATTTTTGAGTCACTGAATCATTTAAAATTAAAAAGTCCATTTCCAGGGAACATTATTTGTATTTCTGAGTTGTTGGAAGAGCATTTATTGAATTCTTATATGACATGGTCACTGACTATTTTATCTCAAGCACACAAGAAACCATTTCTATAACATCATGATCCTTGATTTTTTTATATGTATATATTTGTAATTTCCACAGTGTCAATACTTATTCTGTTGCACATTAAAATAACCTTCAAAGAGCCATTTACGATATTCATAATTTGGAACGAGGGGCTCATAATCATAATAATTAGTAAAACTGTGTTGAATTTCTTTGTCTTTATTTTTTGCCAGGTAACTTCTGTAATCATTCCCAGCTAGCATCAGCTGAGGAAGTTCTAGGTCTAACATATCTTTCCTCAAATGATGCTTTTTGTTCAAAATGAAGTATTAGAGAGAGTGTTCCATATAGGAGACATTTTGAAAAAAACTTGAATATAAGGGGACTCCCTCTTTTCTAAAGGATATATTTTGGGGGAAAAACATTGCCAAATATAACAGTATATAAAACAGTATTTTATTGAATAGTCTTGTCTTTATTTTGAATTATCATGGGGATGGGCAATATAATCTTTTCAGTATTTGGAGCCTCTAAATGTCTCACTTTAATCTTGGTCCCATTCAAAGACTGCATTGAGTCAATAAGGTTCTCTCCCTTGAGAATTTGGACTAAGATGCACAGAGATTGGTTGGTGGTGGCCCCTGAAGTTGTAAGGTCATTGAGTCTTTAGGGCAGGTGACCATGATGGGCCATGTACAAGATGAGTAAGTGGAAGAAGATCTACAGAGAGAAGTAAGTGAATGGGGCCAACTGGCAGAGAGAAGCAGACAGAAGATATCACGTAATGTGGATCCTAGGATGAGCTACAATATTTGATCTTGTATTTGTAGGCTCCATGAAGCATTACTATATCTCATCTCCTGACCTTGGGGAGCCTATCCCATGGAATTGCCCACTGTCCTTTTATAATACACCCCCATTTTCTCAAGCAATGTTGAATGCAACTCAAATACCTTTTATTAATATTCTCTCCAACAAAGTTTTCTTTTCTCTAAATGCCTCATTTAAAAAAATCTGATAAATGGGAATATTGGCAGTATTCCCTTCTTCACAGAGTCAGTGTAAAGAGCAGATGAGGTAGGATATATAAGAATATTTTGAAAAGTATAGGATGCCTTATAAAACATATATAAGGAATTTATTATCATGGTTTTTAAAATTATTCAAGACTTTTTGCAAAGAAATGGCTGGTTTGGGGAAAGTTGGGAGAAGTCTCACCTACCCACAGCAAGTGAGTTCATGTGCTGCCCTCATGTGCTCCAAATCCTGAGACTATCAGGCTTCACACATCCCTCTCTCTAATGAGCTAAAGATGGTGGCCATTTCTGTGGAAACATTTTGACATAGCAGAATTTTAGCAATGACAAATGGACCCACACAGACCTGACTGCAGCCCAGGACAAAGCTAATTCCCTTCACAGTGCCCCAGGTTCCTAGCACTTCTGGCAGGTCCACAAAATATTCTGCTCTACATTCTATTGAGACAGGCCTCCATATAACAATCCTTCCCTGAAATCTCTTCATCTACAATCACCTGATCTCAAGACTCTGCTTTGGGTTGGTAATCTGAGCAACATGAATGTACTACCCCAGGTAATATGATTGCTTTCCATTAAAAAAGAAGTTCTTAACTGTGAAGGAATTTAGAAGATATAAAAAAAAAAAATCACCTACAATTCTAAAAATGTAAAGATAACTGTTGCTAATGTTTTGCTATTTACTTATATATATATATATATATATATATATATATCTTTTTTCCCCCTCTTTAATTCTTTCCCCGACTTCCACCCTGACCTATGGATGTTGCCATTTCCCCCCAAGAACTGAATCTGTGAAGGTGGGGCATCTCCTCCCACACATTCATGGCATGGGCCTGGGGCCTAGAGTACCCAGGGTCTGGCGCACCCGGGGTATGGTCTGTGGCTCCACCTGGGGTGCGAACCCAGGACCTTCTACGTGTAAAGCAGGTGTGCTAACCACTACACTATGGCGTCATCCCCTATTTCCATATTTTTATAAATATATTTCTTTAAAAATTTTTTTCCCAGGTTAATTGAGACATAATAAACATTTAACATTGTGTAAATTTAAGGTGTACAACACAGTGATTTTGTATATGTATATATTGCAAAATTGTTACCACAACGTTTAGTTAACACACCCATTACTTCAGCTAGTTGCAATGAATATGTTTCTAAATATGATTTACACATACTATATATATTCTTTTTATTCTGCCCTTTTTTATATTATGTAACATTTTCTTATGCCATGATATGTTCTTTGAAGACGTCATTTTAGTATATGCATATCATCCATTATTTGACTTTTCAAAATATAATTAGCTAACTACCTCTTATTTGAGTAATAATGTTGCAATGACTGTTTTGAGTACAAATGTTTATATAGCTGATTATTAGAATACATATATTCTATAATAAAATGAATATATAATTTGTGTAAATTATATTTAAGGAATACATATACACATACATATTCAGAAAGAGGACATTTTTAAGGCATTGATACATAGGTTCATTTTGTGGTAAGAATTTGCTATTTTGTTGCTGCCCAGTATCTTTTTTTTTTTTTAATAGTGGTAGCATCTAAACTTCCTTTAAAAGCAACTGGTAATACATTCTCAGTCCATGTACTTTTGTGGTGCTAACTCTATCTTTTGACTTATAACCTCAGGCCCAGTCCAGGAAGGCATCTCATTTCCCCAGTCACAGTGATTCATTTAGGGATGGGCACTGTGCCCAAGATGAGACATTTGCATCTATTCAGAGCCAATCATGCCATTTTTGCTTGAGTATAGGAGTCAAAATGTCCTCTTACTATTGGATGTGGAACTGGGAGAAATGGAAGCCTAAGGAGGGTGTGCCTGAGAGGAAGTTAACACAGAGCAGGCAAAGAGACAGAGAGAGAAAAAGAAACTGGTTCCCAAAGACATTGTTAGGTCTCTTGAATCAAGTTTTGCCTGAAGTTAGGCTATTCCCCTGGTCTTTGCGGTGATATGAACCAATATATTTCCTTTTGGCCTTAAGTCTGTTTGACTTGAGTTTTTGATGACGTGAAATTAAAAGAGTGCTATTTGATAAACACTTTTTATGGACCTTTGAGGAAGATGGTACTCTAACCCAAAGGAATGATGCTAAAGGTATAAATCTTTGAATTCCTATAAAGTGAGATAGCTTGAGAAGTACCTTAAATTGGTGAGATATGTTGCTTCATTTGAAGGACAAGTCCTGACCATGGTGAGAAACACGAGGCCCTCTCCTTGCTCTAAGAATGGCCCCTAACAGGAAGTTGGCAGCTTTCCCAGACAGAGCAGATAAAAAGGGGCTAGTGTAGCAGTGCGGGGGTGGATAGACAGATGGCATCTACTTATACTTATTAAGGTTACGACTCATGACCAGAAAGCTCCAGCTAGATTAGGGATGATTACGATTTCCCTGGTGAGTTTGTACTTGTCAACATCACTGAAAAAGTCGTGGTCCTGGTTATAGAGAAAGTGAATACTCAAGAATACAATCAAAAGAAGCATAGAAAAAACCACAAGGAAAGGATGCTCTGGGTCCCTTGCCAGTACATATCACAACTTGTTGGCCCGCATCCTTTCTGTGTATTGATCAAAGGCTTGACATGCTGTGGAGCCTGCAACATAATTCAAATCCACCCATTAATTACCAATATCTCTAAATCCCTTCCAAATGTCACAGGCCACTGATCAAATTCCATGTATGTGGGTGGAAACTGATGGCTCTTAATGACCTCATTGAAAAGACCCAGGCTGATAGGGGAACAGACAACGAGTTCTACTGTAAATTGTGTTTCTGAATGGGAGGTGTGTCTTCTTGTTATCTGGAGTTGAGAGCTCTCTCATGTTAAACAAAACAAAACAAACAAAACAGACATGAAGACCTATTATGTGCCATACACATTTGGTATTGAAAACAGAGCAATGAAAAAAATAGACAGGGTCTCTACCCTCATTGATAAGTACAGGATACTCTGCCAGACTATTGGAGGGC
Source organism: Pteropus medius (assembly GCF_902729225.1). Lineage (NCBI taxonomy): Eukaryota > Metazoa > Chordata > Mammalia > Chiroptera > Pteropodidae > Pteropus > Pteropus medius. The sequence goes on from NW_024340696.1 coordinate 6,189,845, forward strand.
ACCTAGCCTATACTTTGGGGTGGTGACCAAGAAAGACGTCTATGGAGAAATGAGCTAAAGAAAAAAGAAGTAGTGAGGGAAAAGAGTTGGCAGAGGCAGCATGGAAGCCCAGAAAGAATAGAAAGAGAAGGCAGGTTCAAGAAACTACAAGTAGTTTCCCAAGACCAGACCAGAACTTGCAAGAAAGGGAATGACATGAGGTATTTGGATCAAGTCAGAAAGGATTTTGTGAGTTGTTTAGACACTTTTATTCTGAGGGCAATAAACATGATCAAATAGGAAGTTAAGTCTCTCTTAAATTAAGGTTTGTATTTTCGATGCTAGAAAGGAAACCAGATACCTTAAGATTCACAGACTCTTTCTTTTTTCATTACATGGATTAGACATCATTTACAGTAGAGAGGATGTTAAAGCAATAGACCAGATAAAGCAGCAAAAGTACGGAGGTATTCCTGTCGACCTGTTCTGTGGGCTTCCCCTTTCCTCCGTGGTGCTGTGTCTTGCAGAAGTGAGCATAGCTCTTCCGTTCAGATATTGAGGTCATGTTGAGAATCCCCAGCAGGAACTGGAATTTTGAAAAAATGCAATGTCAATAACCAGGAAAGGATGTGGGGAACATCTCAGAGATCACGAATTTGAGTTCAAATTTTTTAACTGCCTAGAGATGTCTTTTGGGTTAGGTAGGGCAATAGAACCTCTTTTATGGGTTAAGTTAGTATTGGGTTGCCTTCCTGATTGATATATAAAGAATTATATAATTACAAATTGTGGTAAGTACCAAGAAGGAAATGAATGTGAGACAATGATAAAGCATAATTTTGGGGACATGGTTCATATGAGGTTGTTAGAAAAGTGAAATTAAAGATACAACATAAAAGAGGAATAGGCTTTAATGAAGCCAAAAGTTGGGGCACAACCTCCTTGGTAGAAAGAAAAACATGTAGGGTGGCCCAGAGAAGCTAAAGAGCTGATGCAAGTATTTGAAGAGCTGTTGAATAGTATGGAATGCATTTTGTTCGGCCACATTGGACTATAGGTGCCAATGGCTAGAAGTTGCTGCAGGTCTGATAGAGATTAAAAAAAAAAAAAGAACTTTCTCACAGTAAGAAAATCAGGATTTCCCTATTGGAGGATCACAGAAGAGGGTATGGTCACAAATCAAAGATATTTTACTAGGAAATGCAGTTACTAGATTAGGGGTGGCTGGTAGTCATTTATTTCTTTATTTACTCATCCAACAAATACCGTTTGAGCTCCTGCAATGTGCCAGGTATAATGCTCGTGTATAACAATAAGCAAAATGTAGTCTCAGATCTGACTCGAAGAACTGACAGGCTAGTGGGGAAACTGACAACTCACATGTCAATTCTATTACATTATGATGAGTAGCAGAGCAAGTGTAAGTATAAGGTGCTTTGTGACCACATAAGAGAATAACTAACTCAACTAAGAATGACTTCTAATGTGGGTTCCTATCCTGTGAAATCTTGATTCTAAACATCAGGTAAAAGGTTTTATGAAATCTGTGAATGAGATCTAAGAGTAATTACCTATCATTGGTGGGAGAATCAGTTCCCAGATAATGTCAAATGAATGAATTCTTGTGCTTATTAGGAGAATTAGGCAAGCAATTGCCTTGTAGAATGGCACCTTAACAAATATAACGAAGTGAAAATATTACTATCTGAATTGTTAGCATAGAATTTATCTTAGGGAGGGATATGGGAAAATACCTTGAAAAGCTGTGAGGGGGAACTATAAGGTTAGGAGCATAAGAGGCAAGAGGAGACCTCACAATAAAATGAGTTATGTAAGTTTTTTTGCAGAAGGCAACAAGAGAAATTTGAATTTGGTTTGGTTTTGGTTCTGTTTTCTTAAAGGTTGAGAGAGTGCAGGAAGATCAGAGCTACAGATAGAGGAGCTGGAAATATGGTCTACAGAAATGGCCTTGGCCATTGGCATTTTAAGATCGGAAGATGCCGTGTTCCGTTTGAAGAGACTTGCACTGTGTATCTGCCCTCCTCAGACCCCCAACTCTTCTATGTAGTCGGCTATGTTCAGGAATGCCTCTAGGGAGGGTGTGTGCATATTTATGAAAATCCAGGAAGATAACTGGATTTGTTACTGGGTCCATGTTGTGTAAAACAGAGACACCATGCATGGACACAGGAGCCCGGAGCTGACAGTGACACATAAGTGTGCAGCTATCTGTAGAAATCCAGAAAAAGTCTTGGAATTCTATGGGGACATGGAATGGGAAGTTTCAAAGCAATCTTTTCTGTATGTCAAGGGTCAAGGAGGACTGAGCACCATGAGCTCTGAGTTATAGTCACCTAATTCTAGACTTAGTGTACTAAATATTGCACTCTCATCAGGGCTTAAATTATATCATAACTGGAGTGGGGGGGGGTATATACATACATGTCCAGCCAGCCCCATCCCAAGTGTAAGACCCTTGGAAACAAGTTCTTGGCAGCTTCTCCAGTGCCTAGTATCTGACATAGATGGGGCTAGATAAATGCTTGTTTGGGGGCCTGAGCCATTCCCCTATAGGCAGAGGAGAAATGAATCAGCCTCAAGCCGCTAACAAGTTACAAGCTCCTAGACAAAGACCTGCATGGTTCTGGGAATTGTGATAATGAGCCTGCGGAGGGCCTCTGGGCTGAGCCAGCTGCTAAGGACACAGGCCCTGCCCAGCTCCAACCTCGTGTGGGCTCTGACTGGAAATAGAGATGTGGAAGCTCATTAGGGAGGAATGGTTTTAAAAAAAAAATAGCATCATCACCTCTAATCAGGCAGTGAGTAGGGGTCAGATCCCTCTTAACAGGAATGTGGGCCGGGAGGGCAGGGCTGGGGCAGACGTGATAGGGCATCAAGGGGCAGCTGTAGTCAGCTGCTGGGAGTGACACTTCTGGTCACCGTCACCCACCTCTGAGGGCATTGTGCTTAAAGGTCTTAATTAGGCCCCCTACATTGCAATTGTTTCCTTGTGAAACACTGCCAACCAGTACCCCCAGCCTTACAGGAAAGGGCAGATATGCTTAGACCCGGGCTTCGCTAGGGAAAGACAAGGCTGGCCTGGCACGAAGTAAGTAGCAGAGAAGGCCATCTCACCCACACAAGCCTGGCCCTGCCAACAGCTCTGGGCTTGTGCTTCCGGGACTACTGATGGGAATGCTGAGAATGGATGAGGGGAAGGCCCAGACTTCCTCTCCACACAGACACTGCTTATTGGAAGGATGTTGGCGCAAACCACACTGCTGGCTGTACCCCGCTTCCCCTCAGCTCAATTAAGTCAGTAATCGGTATTTCTTAATTGCTGCTCCTGCTCCATCTCCTGCCCCTCCTCCTCTCTTTGTCCACTGCAGTATAGTACCAGGAGACTTGTCTGTCCTCTGGGGCTGGCCTGGGAAGAAAAGGGAAGCATCTTGAGGAGGCTTAAAGAACTTGACACTTTGTAAGGAAAAACCTTGCAGGAATAGTTCTGTAGTTGGAACATTACCTGGCTGGGCTCAGACCCAAATCTGAGGCTACCCTCCAGCACCTAGGGTGACACTTGGTCCAGCATTTGGGTTTATTTCTACTTGGCCTTGCTTTTCTGTTTCTAGCTTCTCTAAACTTGATTCTCATTTTATAGGCATGTTATTTCATTATAAGTGTCATTATCTGTGGTAAACCATCTCAGATCTTTGTGGAATGAGATTAGGTGTAAATACAAAAAACAAAATTATAATTATTTATGTGTCAATAAAAACAACAAATGGGTAACGTGATGATGGGAGACTGGTGTTTGTGTGAGTATGTGTGTATATGTAGGATGGCTCTAAAGGAGGGATTCTGATGCTATTAAACCCAATTTAGATGATCTCCTCTAAAGAGATACTGAGATTACTTGGTATAGGAGCAACTCCAGAAGTTAAATGGTTAAATCCTGTTGAGGAGCTCAGGGAGCCTGGGGGACTATCCAGAGCTCTCAGATTAAAATTTTCTTCCAAACTGTGCTTCTTGGCCCTTCTTCCCTCCCTCTTTCCCTCCACCCCTCTCTTCTTCTCTCATTTAACTCCTTATACATTCAATTGAGCATTCAAGTTCAAGGTTGTATATCAATGATAACACGAAGAAAATATAAATCCTCATTAGAAACTCTCTCAGAGCTATGTTCTAAGAAGGATAGATCAGGTATGTTCACACATAACTATCACATAGGGTAGGCAGTGAGATGTGCAATAAACAGACACAGCTAGAGAACTAGGGGAATTGTTTATTCTTTCCTCTGCCCTTACCTAGGCTCTTCCCATTTTATCCACTGTGTCCAATGCCCAGGGACTAGATTTAGGTATTCATTGCAACTTTAAGGCTGCCCCTCTTGGATAGGTTGACAGTAGTGGACCCTGAGACTCTTCGTCTCATGGTAGATACCTTTATGAAGCCCTTGAGGTCAAAGATCTGTTTAACTCATCTCTTGAATGGCTCTGAGAAAGTACCCAGTTGATGTAGACACTTATTTGGTGATTAAGTTGGCAGGATGGGCATGTTGAGAGAGGCAGACAAAATGTAGGGCTGTTATGAAATCAAAGTCCGGACCAAAATAATGAACTGAACCAAATAAAGCTTCCCCCAATTTGACTCTGAAACAGGTTTCTATTATGCATAGCTTATTTATTTATTTTTTCTTAAGGTAATCCATTAACTCTTTAAAAGCCAAATTGAACATTTACATGGCAGGAAAGATCATTCTCACCACATCCTGGAAATTCAGGATGGCTGCTATCCCCTCACAGAACTGCTCAGGCGACCTGGGAAGCAGTCAGTGGCTCTGCGCAACTGTAAGACAATGAATTGAGTGGAATGATTCTGAGACTCATTCAACCGTTTGGACCATGCTCTCAGATAGAAAAGCATAATATGAACCACAAACATGAGCCACTGTATGATTTAAACTTTTCTAGTAGTAGTCTTATCTTTAAAAGATTTTAAAAAGTAAAAGGAAATGGGTGAAATTAATCATAATATTTTATTTAATGCGTTATATATAAATGTCACTTCAGTATGTTATCAATGAAAAAATGAAATATTTTGCATTTTTTGAACGAGGTCTTTAAAATTTGGCACGGGTTTTCCATTTACAGATTAACCACATTTTAAGTACTTAATAACTACATGTGGCTACTGGCTACGATATTGGACAGCACAGATTTGCACAGTTGGGAGAAGCTTGTTACCTCTAGAGCCTTCTGTTGGCAAGAAATACCAGCATTCATTTTGATCTTCATCTCACACCTGTACACATCACTTATCTTTCTGAAATATAGTTATTCATGTAACAAATCAGGAGGTATATATTTTATACACATTTTGTACATGAAAGAACTGAAGCTAGAGAAATGAAGTAATTTGTCTTACAAATTACTATGATAGGTAGTAAGTCACAGGGCTAGGACTTGACTTTTCCAGATCTTCCAGTTTGATTCTGAATCCCTCCAAGCTACCATTTTCAAAGTCCTATAATCTCCACAAGAAATATTTAGTGTCAAGGATGTTTGAGGAATGTTCTATATAATGGCCTGATCTTGGGGATTCACAATACGAGTTACCTGTTGATGGCTCTGTGAAGTCCTCTGTTTGAAGGAACCTGCTTACCTTTGTTTAACACAGTTTCCCAAACATATAACATGGAACTTTTTTCATGCAACACCTATTAACATTCTAAGGAACTAGTGTTTCATATAACTTGTTTTGGGAAATGCACTGTGCCAATGGAATTCCACTTTTTGAAACAAAGCTCCTAGCCACATAGGGGTCACATCACGAGTAATGACAGAAGTTTTGAATGTCAGCATCAGGTATTCAAAGGAGGCACTGTCTGGTGCCTTCAGTTTAGCAATAATATTGTTCCTATTTGGCTACTTTAGCTTCAGATTGAAATCATGAAGTGTGAGCCACAAGACAGCCAGAATCCACACAATACAAGAGCTCAAATAACCAACTCTTTCTCTATCTCACACAGTGATGATTTATGTTCATAATCTTAATTGGGGCTCTTTAAGACCTTAGAACATCTTCCGAACCAAAACAGGAAGATTCATATTCACACAGTATAGTTTTAGCATAAAGTAAATGTGATCACATTTCTTTTTTCTTTTTGAAAATCACTGATTCGCGTATGGAAAAATTGATGCTTAAATTGACTGAGGACTTATATGTACTAAACATGGTTCAAAGACTTCACCATAACTCAATGAATTTAGGAGACCATATCATCATCTTCACTATTTCTATCGTACCTGAGGAAACTGAGGCACACAGAGGGTAAGTAACGTGCCGGAGGTCACTCAGCTAGAAAGCAGGAACACTGAGCTTTCAGGGAGTCTAACAGCTAGTCCTCCAGAACAGCACATTTTAGAACCCGATCAGACAAATGGGATGGACGAGTGTGTATGCATAGATGCAGAGAGATAGAGAAAGAGACATAACAGAGAACAAGCAAATTAGGATATATTAGAGATTGGGAGAGAAGTAGTGACAGATCCTTGAAGTCATGTAGTATTTCATAAAGAGTTTTCATATACATTATCTCATTAGATCCTCCTAATAATTTATTTGAGTTAGGTACTAATGCCACTAACAAAGTGGCTGAGAGGCAGGAGAACGCTGGGCATCTGATGTCAGTTCACGACCCTTTGCATCACCGGACTACAAGGAAATTACCCACACGTTCCCTGCAGTCTCCTCTCCTTGCCTTAAACCTTCTAGACACACTTTAAAAGTGGCGACGTCGTGTCCATGCTCCCAGCACGCACCACAGTCCCTCCTTCAGGTTCTGCGTCCAGACAACACCCAAGCTTCACTGCACATTTCTAAGGCCTCAACGAGACTGACCAACATAGTGTGGCAAGGAGCCAGCATTGTCATTTCCTGAGGTTGGATGGCTGGGGAGGCTTCTGCGTGTCTCGGCCCATTTCCCGGCACACAGCTGCTGTGGCAGAGCCTGTAGGAATGTTTCATGTTAGACTGGGAAACCGCGTGAGGGACCATTTGGAGAATGAAAAAACTTCTGTGTCAGTGTCAGGAAAGAGGAAAGCAAACCAAGGCCTATAGGAGAGCCTGGATGGAAATCTGTCTGGCGGGTGCCCTGCAAAGCCCCTCACCTGAGTAACAGCTGAGAACTCCAAACACTCTCTGGTTCTCGGCCGCTTTCAGAGACCCCCAAGGACTGGCTGGGGATGAGTGAGGCAATTCCTGCTGGTGGTAAGCTGGCACTGGGAGGGGGACGGTGGTCGAGTCCCTCCACTCGGCCTCATCCTTCTGCTGGAGAGGTTGTTTCTTGGAGGGAACCTGGGTGTCATCCTGGCAAACACTGATCCTCTCTTTGTTTCCCCTGCTGGTTCCTTCCAGACGCAAGTAGAAGGGGCCTGTTTTATATTTCTGTTGAACAAATTAGTTACACCTTTTGGGTTTTCTCACACAGGCCAACACATCAAAACATGCCTGAGAGCTCTGGAGAATGTCCCAGTGGTCCCGGACCCTCTGGAAAAACACTCATTTGGACAGCTGCAGGAGGTGGGACCAAGGGCTTGCCTTTGAAGCCCCTTAGTTAGAGGAGAAAACTTGCCAAAATGGCCCCCCAAAAGGGGAAGAGAGAGAATCTATGGCAAACTTAGTTCTGTAATAAAAATAGATTCTTTTATTAGAAGCTAATGATGATGATAATGATGATGATGATGATGTTAATAGCTAGCATTTATTGAATATTATTTGCCGAGCACTTAACATATTCATTCATTCAGTAAAGATTGCTTCACATTGTCTTATTTAATTCTTACAATAACCCTTTATGAGCCAAGTATTATGTTCTCCAGATGATAAAACTAAATGGTAAAGCACTTAAGAAACTCTTCCAGCTTCCCTCAGCTCATTTTTATAGTGGAGGTGGGACTTGATACAGATTTTTTTTTCTAATTCCAAAGCTCATATTCCTAACTATTCATTCATTTATTCATCCATCCACCCATTCATTTATTGAACAATTATTTATTGGATGCCCACTATGTGCTAGGCATTCTTTTACATGCTAGGGATGCAAATGAACAAAACAGACAGGTCTTTTATTCTAACAGAGAGACAAACACCAGAAAACTAGTGAAATTATAGTTGTTAAATGTTGATGTACAGGAAGAAAATTTAAGGAAGGTAAGGCGTATAGGAAATATTGGAGTGGGGAGAGGAGAATTTGTTGTTTTATAATGGGCGATAAGAAATATCAGTCCTCATAAAGAGATACGTAAGCAAAGACTTAATTTAAGGAAGTGAGCCATTTAGGTGAGCAGAGTTCCAGGCAGCAGGGAACAAGTGCAAAGGCCCTGAGGTTAGAATATGCTTGGAAGAATAGCAAAGAAACCAGTTTGGCTAGAGTAAAGTAAAATATAAGCAAATCAGGTCAGAGAAGAAGTGGGGCCCCTGATCAAGTACAGTTTGTAAGCCAGTGTATGAGTGAATGAAACGAGACACCAAAGGAGGGTTTTGAGCAGAGGGATGACTTGAGCTGATTTATATTATATTATAAAGATTGAGCGTGAATTAGTGTACGTATATATTTCTTAGTTCTGCCTGCTAATGGAGCCCAAGAGCAACTCCCATACTGACTAGTACATCTAGTACCTAGATCTTGGCTTCTAAACGCCATTTCTCGATGGGAGAAACCAAGGCTCCTTAGAGAAGTTGTTATTTCCAGGACTAAGGTGGAAAAAATACAAAATGAAATATCTTCTGGTGACAGAAATAAAGTGCCTAAAAAAATTGGGGGCATGGTAAAAGAAGATAGGAGTGAATTCGAAGGTCAAATCTAGGATAATTTGAGCAGCAAAAGAAATAATTATAGAATTAGATTAAATCCATAAAATAAAATAAAAATAGTAATATAAGCACATAATTGAATAAACAAGTAAATAGGGGAAAAGGGATAGAAGAATTCAAATTAATATAGAGTGAATGAAAGAAATACATAACCATCATTAGAATATCACAGTAATAGTTGCTGCAAGCAAATTCCACCAATGAACGCTAAAATCAGAAGGTGAAAATTTGAACAGAATGGAATATTAGCACAGTTTTAAATTATCTCCTTCAAAATATTGACCAATTACAAAGAAAACAACAATAACTTTCTAGCAGAGAAACCCAATAAGCGCCACTTGAAATTAAGTGGGTAAGGTTAACATCACCAATAAGATATCAAAATGAGGTAACCTGACTACAATGTGCTGACAAGAACACACCATCACTTCTGTAGTATGCTTGCTAAAAATGCATAATCTCAATCTCATGGTGACAAAACATCAAACAAATGCAAGTCAATAGATATTCTACAAAATAACTGACCAGTACTCATCAAAAGATCATTAAAATCAAGAAAAAACTGAGAAATCACCGCAAATTGTAGAAGACTAAAGAGATAACTTCCTGCGCTGTCGGATCCTGGACTGCATCTGGCAGAGGAAGAAGAAAAAGGGGACAATGGTGAAATTTGAATACGAATTGTAGTTAATAGTGTTAATGTCCTGGTTTTGATCATTGTACTATGATATATAAGTTGTTAATACTGGGGAAATTGAGTAAAGAATATACATGAACTTTCTGTACTAGTTTTGGAAATTTTCTGAAAGTCAGTATTTCAAGATAAAAAAATAAAATATAAAAAGACTATGGATGTTAGCTAGATGTATTGTGGTGATCATTTCATAATATATACATACATAGAATCATTATGTTGCATGCCTGAAACTAATATAATGTTATATGTCAACTATATTGCAATGAAAAAAATTAAAATAACAAACCTTAAAAAACCTTAAACTAAAGGTTCTTGGATTGAGAATACACGGTATGGGGGCAAGGACAGAAGTCAGAAAACCGGTTAAAAGGCTGTAGCGGAAATAATCTTGGTAAGAATGACGGCGCTGCAGCAAGGGAAGAGGTGAGCAGTGGCTGGATTCTAAATATTTTTTGACAGTAGAGCTGACAATATTTGCTGGCAGAATGATTTTAAGAGGAAAAAAAGGAACTCAGGATGACTTTAAAGTGTTTAATCTAAGCAACTAAACTTCCAACGGAATACATCTTTTAAGCGTTTTATTTATATGATTTCAACTAATCGTCACAAAAATATTATGAGTACTCTAACCACCCTCATTTTAACGACAACAACAAAAACAACAAACTAATATTTTCCAAGTATCTACACTGAGTTCTTTACAAGTAAAATCTCATTTCATCCTCACCTGTGTCATTATTCTTATTTAATATATGAAAAAACAGAGACTCAGAGAGACTAAGTAGCTTTCCCACCGCTACCCAACTGGTAAGTCATGTTGCTAGGATTCAGCAACATGAGCCTGAATCTGGTACCCACACACTGAACTGCTGCACTCTACTGCCTGATTTCATAGTGGAGGAAACAGAAATTTAGCAGGTTGCGTAATCTGCCAGATTCCCACAGTTCGAATATGGCAAAGCTAGATTTGACCCCAGCTCTGATTTTAAAGTGCAAGCTCTTCACCAGCATCCTCTGCTGTGGATCCTGCACGTTTGAGTGCGGAGCGGGGCACCCTGGCACTGCCTGCAGGTACTATGTCTAGGACAGGGATTTGGGTGGCTTCCTTGCCCCTGGTTCTTCCGCTGGCGAGGGCCGTTCCACGCCCTGAGCGAGGAGGGGGAGACGCCACTGCCAGGCTGTGGCAGCGCTGCATTTCCATATGCTGGAACCACACGCGACCAGGAAACCTGCTATGCCCATCAGCCTCTTTGGTCAGCTGCCAGTTGGAAAGGGCAGATAAATCATGCACTCATTTTAACGGGCCAAAAGGTCCCTGCTTTCCCTTTCTACTCTATAAAAGGCCCACGCTACCCACCCCAGCTCCTAAAGCACAGAGAAATATGCTCAATCTCTGAAAAACAGAAATGCAGTCTTCTCACAAGAAAAAAGAATATGACCAAACAATCAGCTCTGAGTATTCTGGGTAATAATTAACGCTGGATACTAAGAGAGGATGATTTTTTTTTAAATATATATTTTTTCTCTTTCCAATTTTTTATAATGACATGTAAATTCGAATATTTAAATTATTGATAATTAGATAATTATTTAAAAGAAAATCCTAAGTTTGGACTCTGACTTAAGTAAGGCTCCTTACATTTGAGTATGAGGGCCACCATTTACTAGCTATGTGATCCTCAGTAAATTAACCATTTAAGTCATAGTTTCTGTATCTGTCAGACAGGATTAATATGAAATCCTACTTCATAGAGTTTTTACAATGATGAAATGAGATAATATATGCAAATAATTTATCACTAACTTCCAGCTATAGTATAATTATTATTAACTTTTCAGTTATAGTGGGTTTTCTTTCCTCCATGCTATCCCCTGTCCCTTGCCCTCATCTGGTGCTAAACTCATCTTGTTGGCAAACAGAAGGGCTGCGGGAGAAACCAGGAAGCCCCTCCAATGGATGGTCTGAGTCAGAATCAACTGGGAGAGAGAGTTCTCCAGAAAAGGTAGCCATTTCATCACTATGGTTCTTAGCGAGGCAGTCAAACGAAAGCTGGTGTTTTTCATTATTCCCATTCTCCAGGGAGCACATCCTCAGTGTCTCCAGTAAATTGGACTTTCAAAGGTAAATGTAAATTCTAGTGTTAATTTATTTAAAGTAAATTATTCAGAGAGTCATATGTCAGCAAACCTCATTTTGTGGCACTATATTAATGTCTTCCTTAAATACAGCTCGCCCTTTCTAAAAGCTGTTTTATGGGTCCAGGAAATCTGTCTATTACAAAGAAGTGCTTATTGTAAAGGATGTTTTAGTCTTTGGGTTCAATTAGGGAGAGAGCCAGGGTCAATGGGAGCCCTATGTGTGAAACAGCCTTAATAGCTGAGATGTAATGGGGAAGTGGGAAGCCCACTAAAGCACATAGGTTTTTACCCGGCAGGAAGGGATGTGAAGAAAGATAAATGAAGAGCTTGATTCAAATTTTACCAGCCTTCAGGGATCCTAGTGACAGCGTCTGACCAATCTATTGTAGTGGAAAGAAGGCAGTCTCTGAGTGGAAGTTTCTGGGTCCTAGTGTCTTCTCAAGCAAAGTTAATCTCCCCTTATCTGAATTTTCTTCTTTCTGCATCGGGAGAGGAATATCTGTCTTCCCTATAGAGCTACTTGTTACTGATAGCGAATAAAATAGCTGTGAAATGCTTTGAAAAATTCAAAGAGCCATAGAAATATAAAGCAGTATTGTATTCATGGCCATTAATTACTATTCTATTATCAGATTTCAGGTGCACAGGATTGAATTACTTTTACTCTTCAATTCTTGACATGTTATCATCATCAAGGTCTTTTCTCTTATTTATTTCATTATTCTCTTTGATCCTGGTTCTTCACCTTTATTCCCTGCCACCCCAAAAACCACTGTAATGTGTTTAACATGTTCTGTATTCTATAAAAAATATACACACACACTCACTCACACACATATGGGTATTTTAATTGCATAAATTTGTAATTTACATATGAGTAGCATTGTTTTATAGATCTCAGTTCTATCACCTATCTCTATGCTTTTAAGAAGCCTCATGCATCTAATTAATCACTTAGAATTGCCACAGAGTACCTAAAGATATGCATTCCCCACCTAGAACAACTAACTCTGAGTGAAGGACCTCATGCTGCCTCCAACCTCCCACCACAGTGAATAGCAGCCATGACTGTTCTTGTGCACTGCTCTCTATGGTCATGTTTGAGACTCTATTTGAAATATATGCCCAGGAGCAGAATTGGGCAAAGGACACCAACAGGCAATTTCCAGAAAAGAAAACCCAAAGGACTAGCAAGCATTTGAAGTTTTACTCAAATGTATTAGTAATCAGAAAAACGTGAATCAAAAACAAATGAGCCATCACTTTATACATTTTAGATGGGCATTAATTAAAAAGCTGCATAGTGCCAAGTGTAGGTGGAGATGAGAGATATAATGTCCTCGTCCACTGCTGGTAGGGAGTAGTGAGGAGCAGTAGCTGGCACAGTGGTTCAGGAGAGACATCTGGTAGTTTTTAGCCAAATTCAGACACACGTAGTTTCTGATAGGTATTATTTTTATTATTGCCATTTTGCACTAAAAATAATCATTCCACACCTACTTATCTCATTAGAAAATACTTATTTAATATTTACTAACCTAGCACTATTAAATGTTAGAACTATAGCAGCAAACACTCCAAACATTGTCCTTGCTCTCATAGAATTTAAGATACTGCTGGAGATGCTTTATCGTCTGGGTACTGCTAGGTCCTAGCAGGGTGCCTGACTTGTTTTAGCTCAGTAAATATCTGCTGAATGAGTGAATGAGGAGCAGCAGATATTAAGCACCCTACTGCTTTCCAATCTTACTGGAAGTCAATAAACCCTCATCCCCTGAGACATTCCCCCAGCCATGGCTCGTACTTTTTGTTCTGCAACCTGTTCTTGACCTCCAGGGCAAACATTAAACCTGCCCTCCCTCCCGCCCCCCCAAAAAAATTATTTGTAACTAACATCAATTATCTTCCAAGCACTTGGCTAAGATCTTCTACATTCTAATATACATTCAGTGATGTAGGTACTATTTTTATGCTCATTTTACAGATGAGGAAGATGAAGCTCGGAGCAGTGATGAATTCACCTAAGATCATGCAGCTTTTTTTTCTTTTTTTTCCCCTCTCCAGTGTCTGTAAGCACCCTGGCATGAGCCCACTGAAGCTGTGCTCACTGCTCGAGATGAGGCTTCTAAGGTGCTCTGGTCCACAAGCGAAACCTGGCAGGCCACAGATCTACTGGCAGGGATTAGGATGGACCAAGATCACAGCTTTTGAGGTGCAGGCTAAGCTCCGCCCCAGATCATTTTTACTCCATGGCCTGAGTCCTCTCCACCACATCAGCATGTTTGGATGGGTAAATCCTAGTTTGGGCTACAATAAGAAAATACCACACACTAGGTTACTTATAAACAACAGAAATTTATTTCTCATAGTTCTGGAGGCTGGAAGTCTGAGATTAGGGTGCCAGCATGGTTGGGTGACGGTCCTCTCAGGGTCACAGACTTCTTATAGTATCCTCACATGGTGGGAGGGGCAAGGTCGCTCTCAGGCCTCTCTCATAAGGGCATTAATCAGTCTTGAGGGCTCCACCCTTGTGACCTAATCACTATCCCCAAATCCTACCTTTTAATTGGGCATTAGGATTTCAACATATGAATTTGGAGGAGCGGGGCGCAAACATTCAGGGCATAGCAGGAAGCATTTATCTGTGTGGTAGTACCTAAGGTCTTGACATATGCACATCCTATTCTTGACAAATAACTACTGAAGGAAAGGGCATTTTAATAACTGTCTGTTAAGGCATTGGTTTTCACCCCATGGTCTGAACAGAGACTCATCAACACCAGCTCCCTGCCCTCAGCCTCCAACGACACAGCTTTAAGCAGCAGAAAGTGCTCATTAGAATGGAACCCCAAAGCTTTGTGTTAGCTCCTCCCAGCAGCCTCAGCCAGCCCCCACTCAAATATTTCTGTTCAGGGCTGAAAAGATTTATAGCATCCTCTAGCTGCTGACGATGTTTCCCTATTGATCCTGCTTCCGGAACTCTGCTCAGGGGACAGGGAGTGACTGAAATGCTAAATTTTTACCAGGCTCACTGCAAAATCAGCCAGACAGCACAGGCCTCCTTTGGGACCCAGAGCTGAAGGCAGAGAGCCACTGAGTCACACACACTTGCTCCTGATCCACAGCAGGATGAATTTTCTCCCTCCCTTTAGTCGTGCTTTAAGAGCCAGTTTCCAGGTTTAATCCAAGGTCTTTGCCTGAAGGTTTCAGTCTTCCCCTTTCTCCTAAGACATTTATGCCCTGTGGCAGCACCACACCTTCACAGACCCACACTGTAGCCCCTTTCACACTGGTTACCTGGGTTGGTCTAAAACCTGTTTATCTTCTCTATTAGTCTTCAAACTCTTTGAAGGCCAGGGCTGAACAGTTCCAGCACTTAGAACAGGGTCTGTTGTTGAAAATGTTGAACTAAAAAGTAACACACACTGTTCAATTTTCACAGCAGGAACCAAGAATATGAGAAGCTATTTCTACCATGGGCGAGTTATAAACGCCAAATTTTAGTTCTAAGATTCTGGAGGGCAGGAATATCATTTGTTTCATGTTTAGATAAGAGAAATCTTATCCATGGGACAAAAGCTGGGTCAGGGATGGCAAAGTATATGTTCATATACACTCCTCTCTAGTATCACATCTATGACAGACATAATTAATTGTTCAAGGTGTCCTATTTCACTGAGTATCCAGGTAGCCTTTACTGATCATGGGAGATGAAACCTCTGTGTCATCCCTCAGCTGGGAACAGTCCACCATATTGTGCTTTGCACCCCAGATGATGCAAAGCCACGGTTTCTCACAGTCTAATTGAAAAGACAATACTTTCATATATAAAAAAATTAAATAACACTATAATGCTCCATTATAGTTTATTCATTCAGCAAAAATTTATTGAGCATCTATAATATGTCAAGTATTGTATAAAATGCCAGGAATATATGAAGATGAAAAGGCGCCAGTCCCTGGTTTCAAGGAGTTTTCAATGGAGAACATGGAAATACACAGTTACTATAGACTGTGGAAACTGGTAGGAATGGCTTTGGAAAGTCTGAGAAGGAACTAGAGAAAGGGTACTATATTAGTTTCTTGAGACTACTGTAACAAATTACCAGTAATTGGTGCCTTAAAACAACAGTAATTTATTCTCTCACAGTTCTGAAGGCCAAAAGCCCAAAATTGAGGCCATAATCCCTTAGAGGTTCCAGGGGAGACTCCATTCCTTGCCTCTTCCAATTTCTAGTGGCTGCCAGCATTCCTTGGCTTGTGACTATATCATTCCGATCTTCAAGGTCCAGCTCTTGAAATCTCTGTCTGCTTTGTGTTCTCATCATCTTCTTATTTGTATATATCAAAGTCTCCTACTGTCTTCTTCTTATGAAGATACATGTGATTGCATTTAAGGCCCAATTGGATAATCTCAGGAAATCTCTCTGTGTCAAGATCCTTAATTTAATCATATCTGTGTTCTTTTTGCCATATAAGGTAACAATCACAGACTCCAGTGGTTAGGAGGTGGGTATCTTTGGATGGGCCATTTTTCAGCTTCCCACAGGTACCTAGCATTTTTACTATGTGTGGCACATTATAGGCACTCAATGAATGTTATAGGTATGAGTAAAGCTGCACGTAATCTGAGGACACAAGAGTGAGTATGTAGAGAATTGCATACTCTTATACTGAGAATACATGGGATAGGAATCAAGAGGAGGAATTATAAACTGGGGAAGGAAGCAGTAAGACCAAAAGTGAGAGAACTGATTCAGTTAGACACCAGGGCGGAGCAGGAAGAAGGGAGAAGGTGAGACTGGGGACGATGGTGGGCTACAGCAAAATACTGAGAAGGAAATTTAAGACCAGTTTAGGATTAATCTCTGTGAAGTAGGAAGCTCACCAGCAGCCCATTTTAGACAGGACTTTGACCCCTTTGTAGGCTAGGACAACAACGAGGAGAGTGGTAAGGATGCTGAGATGCTACTGGGCTCCATGGTTTTCCGTCTGTTTCTTGTGCCCGCAGTGCTCTTCCTTCACTGCCTTCCTTGCCAGCTCCTACTCACCTTTCTGCTCTCAGTCAACTTGTCTATTTCTGACTCTGGCTGTCTTATCGCCCTGCCATTCACAGAGACCAGGGTAGCTAGTTAGGGAGGAGAGCCATAGTACAGTGTAGTGGATAAGAGTGAACATGCTGGAATGGAAGCAGCACCAGAGGAGAAGATTCACAGGACAAGGATTTTTATCTATTTTGTTCACTGTTGTGTGCCTATTGCCTAAAACAGTGCCTAGCAGATAGTAGGCACTCAAAAATATTTGTTAAAAGAATGAATGGAGTCTGTTTTTGCATTTAATCCTGGTTCTACTACTGTAAGTTGGTAAATTACTTAACAACTCTGTCTTGGGGCCCTTGTCTATAAAATCAGGATACTATTATCTGCCTCATGGGGTTGTTCTGGAGAGTAGAGGAATTGATACGGGCAAAACATTTAGAACTGTGCCTGGCACAAATGTGTTTTTCAAATCTGTACCACACAGATACTCATAGATCTCCCCAAGTTCAATATATATTTAATTTTAAAATACATTCTAAACTATTTTAAAAACTGCGATTTACAAAGGAATGCACACTCAAAAGTGTTCTGTATGAACATCAACACAAGGCAAAACACAAATGCTTCCACTTGCCTTCCTCTCATTGATTTTAAAATCAGTAAATGATCTGATTTAAAATTTTAATATACAGCTATACTAGCAAATAACTATGTGTTCGCTCTTTTGGAGCTCTAAGGAGAGATTTCACTTGAAAATAGGGTACATAGTCTGAGGAAGATACCTGTAACCACTCTTATCTAACTGTTTAATACAATGATAAGATTTGCAACATATGCAAAGAAGATGGTAGAGTTTGCTTTATTTGAAGAAATGTCCTTATTTTAGCACAAAGGAAGAGAGAATGATTGTGATCTGTTAAAATCGGCAGGGTATGAGCCCTAGTGTTCCACTGCAGTTACAAACTGTGAGGCACCAAGGTGGTGTCGGCCTTCATCTCTGCTCACTCAATGGAAGAGGGGTTGTAGCAGAGATGGCAAGTTGATAGGATATTCTTTCAAAACAAATAGCTTGACTGGTCCCCTCAAGTTGATTTCGTTGACTCGTTCATTTTAGAAATGAGAACAACATGACATGTTCCAGGTATTGTGCTGGGTGCTGAGATTAAAGTGGTGATAGAAACAAGATAGGCAGGATCCCACCATGACTGAGCATAGAGCCCTCGGGAAAGAAAAACCTCGATCAGTAAAAGTAAGTATGAGAAGTTCCGTGGTAAAGGCAATACTCCTCATGAGAGGTGGAGTAACTCACTTAGGTCTACAAGGAACTTCCCTGGACTTTCAGAGGAAGAGTGACTTAAGCTGAGATCTGAACAATAAGTAGGAAGAGTTAGTTTATTGAAAAGAAAATGCAGGGAGGGCAAGGACAGAACAATATTCCAGCAGAGAGAAGGGTATGTCTGCATGAAGGCACAGAGGCTAGACAGAGCATACTGCATTTGCAGAACTGAAAGAAATGGAGTATGGCTAGACCATAGAACGGTGACTTTGACCGTAACAGCCCTTATTATTTTAAACATGCTCACTGGTATATCATTCAGTGTTTTCCTTGGCTTTTTTTTTTTTTTTAATTTCAACTCTCCTTTTTGATTGTTGCCTGCCTCATTACAATATCCGCTTTTCCAGATGGTCACCACTCTTTGCCATATGTCCAATGTACCTTCAACTTTTTGATCCTCTCCAGCGCCCCTGACTCTGCTTTCCTATGTTGGTATAAATGACACCTTCCTGTCTGGTGGCTGCCCCAAAGCTTTTCTCATCTGCCTTTCTTGGGACTCAGGTTTCACACCCAAAGATAGCAATCTTCAAAGGGAGATTGATCCAGCGTAGTAAACTCTCCAGGCTGGGCTTTGCAAAATGAAATAAAGTCTTTGATCCCTAATTGGTTGCCCCTTGGAATAAAATGAACTCTTTGAAGTGAAGTTTGGCACACCTAGAAATGACAAAACAGGACCAGAAGAGTTACAAGGTTAAGAACAAAATAGTGCTGGCATCTAGGTTATTTTGTTAAAGGATGGATTTTAGAAGATAATCTGAGAAACCTAGTTTAGGTTTAGGCTGTCAAAATTACCATCAGAAACTAGATGTTAATTGAAGCCGAAAGATCTTCCCTTAGTAACCTGGCTCTATGCACCAGAGTGGCAATTTCAAACCATTACACATCATACCCCTAAGAACTTTCCAGAATGTATTCCAGATGCCATACAAATCAATATTCAAATTCCTTTTGTACAGTCCACAAACACACTCTCTGCCTTCTAAGATTACACCTAGAAATGTACCAGCTTTGTCACTGAGGGTTATGCAACACATGTGCAAAAAACAACACCATCTGAGCACCAACTCACCAAAACTGAAGCCATATGAGTCACACCATGAGGGAAGGGAATCCCAAAATGCCAAGTTTACTTTGTAATCAGGTCTACAATGCAGGGATGGTTCAGGGTTGCTCTGGGGCCTGGAAACAAGCCCCCAAATAACTCAATCTACCATTTTCTTACTATATCAGCTACACGAGCTGAAAATTAGTTAAAGCAAGTGCTAATTAATTATCCTCCAGACGAAGATCATAACCAACCTCGAACAGGAAGTGTTATTACCCTGTGCTCAATTCTGGCACTTTGAGTTGCCAGTAGGTGGCAGAAATTCAAAAACATTTTTATAATTCTGCTCTCTTTTTAAGTGAGGTCTAAGTGTGTTCAACTCAGTATTCGATAATCGTGGCACATCTGTATGAGATTAGACGTGGTGAAAGAAATATTTATGAAGGTAATGGATAACCAACTTGGATGTACCATGTTTTTAAGTAATTTTGGCAATTTCTCTGGAGGGTGTGAAAACACCCTGTGGTACAAAGCATTGATTCATTGTATCATTTTTACAGCTCATCATAAGGAATTGTTTTGTACTGCATGCATTTTACTCTCCTGCCAATTCTGGTCTTGGGTCTTTTTATTGTCTGTCTGTGCTTACCACCCTTGAAATATTATAGTTTAAATTTTCTAAAGAGGTTGAAGTTGGAAGCTTCTGTAGACTTCTTCTCAGTCTACAATGAATAGTGTTATAGATGTGAAATTTCTTTCAACACCCAAAAATAACTTAAACGCACACACACACACATATACACACACACACATTTTTAGTATGCATTCAGTGTGCAGAGTTATGTGGAAATAAGAACTGGAGATGTGAGTAAAAATTTCAAGTCATGGAGAGGAAAAAAATCTGAAATAAATATTTCAAATTAAGATCTGCAAGAAATGATTTATATGTTTTTAAACCAGACCATCTGAAAGCAACAGGAAACATACGACAGAAACATGGTAAAAAGTTTTTCTTGTAGAACCTAGGAGAAAAAACAAGCTTCTGCATGGTTCATTTATTTGAAAGACAAATGTGTGGTCCCCTGACCACCAGCAGCATATTCTGAGAACTTGTTAGAAATACAAATTCTTAGACCTTCTGTCCTTAGTCTTACCGAGTCAGAAGCTCTAGGGTGGGGCCAGGCAGTCAGAAGCTTTCCAAGTGCCTCTGATGTACACTCACGTTTGAGTCTTTAACAAAATAGGGGCTCACTGCTTTCAAGATTTAGGGGCTTCTCCTGGGGCTTATAAAGTACACCCTTAAGTACCAAGAGTGGGGCCAAGGAGGAAGGACCTTGGAACCTCTTCGATCATTTTTGGTGTAAGGGAATCATTTCCTTCATTCTGTGAATGGAGTTATTTTTCCACAAACTGTTTTTATTTTCTGAAAATCAGTATAGTGTCGCATAAGAGAATGGTCTCTGACTGTCAATTTTTAGCTGCGGAACTTTGGGCAAATTACTTAATTTATCTGGGCCTCAATTTTACATCTTTAAAGTGGAGATAATACAAATTTAATTTCTTTGGATCGCGAGGATTAAATGAGTTTATGAATGAAAAGTATGAAAAATAGTACCTGACACATGACAATCACATAGTAAATGTTAGATATTATCATTTTTATGGTCCTTCAAAATCAAACTTACTAGTCACCAAGAGTTGAGATTTTTCTGCCTTGCCATCCAAGTTGGTTGATCCTTTATCTGTGCTGTGACAGTTTTCTGTCCTCAGTATTTACAGATTGATTCATATTTCACCCGTTCCTTGACAGATAGATTACTTACTTTTCTAGAGTAGGGACTCTGCCTCATTTATCTTTCTTCTACCTAGCACAAGAATTGACACAAATTGGTATTCAATAAATATGGCTGAAAAAAGAAAGGAATATGATGGCTTTGGAGAGTTTACCACATCCACAGCTTCTTTTAGGCAAATAAAAACATTTTAAAGTAAATCGAAAATTTCACATTAGTAGAAAACAAAGCGCATCTTTAGGGTCTCCTCCTACTCACCCCTCGTTTCTTCCACCTGCCTTGATCTACTTAGCTTCCTTCTCTCTCTCTCTCTTTCCCTCTCCTCCCCGCCCCATACACTCACACACACACATTCCTTGATAATCCTAAACTCAAGGAGCTTCCAAGGTTACGGCTAGGGACTAAGTACCCATACCACATGATAGGAGAGAACTTAACAGTGGAGACATTAGGCAAAGCTGAATCTAGATGCTCCAACTATATCTTAAGAACTTGGTCTCTTCTTCTTGATTCTACTTTTCCTACGTAGGTTTTTATTCTTGGGTACTCTTCTTCACGGTCTGGTCTCCAGACCCCCAAGTTTGGTTCTAGTCACCTTCTATGATCTTATTAAGACCAGCAGAAAGAGAGCTTCTCAGCCTTAATATTTCCAGTAGAAGTCCCTGGTCAGGCTCTCATTGGCCTGGCTTGAATTACATGGCCATTCCTGGATCAACCCTTGTGGCCAGAAGGATAAAATACTCTGACTGTGCAATCCTAGGTCATGTACCATCTACCTTAATGGAAGAGGGTGGTTCTCTAACTGAAAATTGGGATATTGTTGCTAGAAAAAAAGAGATAGTGATTCCAGGTAGAGGAAAACAGCAATTGTCTTTTATGTGCATTATACTTAGTCTTTGCAAGTTCTTAGTTATTCTGCAAAGCCAAGTTAAAGTAACAGTCACTGAGCCCAATAACTATAGCTAGAAATGGGGGAAGGGCATATATAGTAGTATTAAACAGGATTTTTTCCCTTTTTGTTCCCTTTGATGAACAAAAAGAGGCCTGGCTCTGTGATTTATAGGAAAAGTGAAAGGTGAGGACCACCAAGGAAATGGGGTCCTCAGTTTTATAGCCACATGAAACTGATTTTGGCCAGCAACCTAAATAAGCCTGGAAGCGGATTCTTCCTTAGAGCCTCCAGATAAGAGTCTAAATCAGCTGACACCTTGATCTCGGCCTTGTAAGACTCTACACAGAGAACTCAACTGAGCCCACCCAGACTTCTGACCTACAGAACTGTGAGATAATAAATGTGTGTTGTTTTAAGTTGTGAAATTTGTGGTGAATTGTTACACAGTAATAGAAAACTAATATGAATGCAATTGGTCAATTGATTATTGTCCTATGGATAGACCATTTTGCTTCTACATATTGGTAAATTTATTTTAGAATTCTTTATTCCTTGCAAATGATTCCGTTCTTCGAATTCACCCTTCGTACAAGTTGTATCATTTTATTGGTCCCTTCCTAAAATAATGAGTTAAATAAAATCTTTGACACATGATTATTTTATATTTGTATTACAGTCATGATTTTATTTTTTTTTATTTTTAGAAAATTACCCTTTAACACTGAAATAAACGACTGTTTTGTTTTTCATTTGTTATTTTCTGTGTATCTTGTACTCATTCAGTCTAAAATTTTCTTTCTTTCTAAAACTTCATTCAATATGGTAAATCATACCAGATAGTGTATCAGTTGCATATCCACCCCTACTCCCTTCCCATCCCCTGGCATCTCTCCTGGAGCCCTCAATCCTGCTTCTCCAGCTGGAAATAGATACCCTCTAAATCTGCTGCAGAGCTGTCAACCTGGAACTTCTCTTTGTCACCACTCTGCGAATCTACCTTACTTCTGTCCTTTTTCTTACCCTGTTTCTTGAATGAATTCTTTCTTTAATTATGCCCTCATTTTGTGGAATAACATCCTTCAGTAGTTTCCTGGAAAAGAATATATGAGAGAGAAACTTTTAAAAATCTTTCATGTCTAAATAAATTTTTCTTCTAATTTTACTTGACTATAAATATAATTCTACATTTGAAATTATTTTCCCTTGGAATTTTGAACATATTATTCATTTGTACCTTAGCTTTTAATGCTGCTCTAGAGAAGTCTTATGCTATTCTGAATCCAACTTTTTATATTTGTCTTGTTCTCATTGTCCCCCTCTTACCATTTCTGAAGATTTAAGAATCTTATTTTTGGTCTGGGATGTAAATTCAGACTTCAACATACTTTACCCTCAGCAGCAAGCAATTAACTGGTGACTCCTTGAAACATTCCTGTAATTGACTTAGCTATTGTCTCACTCTTAGTTTTCCTCCTAGCTTCCTCATGGTTTTGTTTTAATCTCTTTTGTCTTTTATATTCTGGGCTGTCTATTTTCCCTTATTGCCAATATTTTCCTAGGTAATACCATCTTCTCTTTTGGCTTTAAATACCATCAATCTGCCAACAATACCCAAACATACATTTCCAGCAAACTTCTTAGCTCTGCATCGTATATACAATAATTTACTTGATATCTTACATCTCAAACTCAATATCTCAAACTAAACCTTTATCTACTCCTTACATTTGTCCGCTTCCCATGGCCTCTATCTTTAGCACCAGTTGGGGGAAACAGAAACCAAGAATATCTTCAACTCTTGCTTCCCCCTTCTCATTATATTCAATCTCATTCAACAGTTGTCATATCTACCTGCATAATGTCTCCTGAATTCATCTTCTTCTCTCTATCTCCATGGCCACTTACCATCATTGCTTTCCTGGTGGCTGCAATAGCCTCTCAACCGATCTCTTTAAATCTGTTCTTTCTCCAACTCACCCATGCTCCAAAAAGTAGTTGGAGTAATCATGTTTTAAGATAAAATTTAATTACATTAGTTTTGAAATTCTTGTGAATTTATTGATTAGAAATCCTCAATAATTTCAGAATGCACCTATAACAAAATTCAATATTCTTAAGGGATCTACAAGACCCGTGTGGTCCGACCCCTGCCCACCTCTCTAGAACCACCTATGCCACTCTCTCCCTCCTTACTTTGTTCCCTCACACTTGTTTTGTTCATGTGTCAAAAGTGCCAAATTTTTCCACCTCAGGGCCTTTTCCTGGAATGTTTCCTACTCTCCCTTTACATAGCTCCTACTCACAGTATAAATAAGGATCCTCTTTTATTCTTTTTCCTTTATAATACCTACAAAATTTTGTAGAACTTCTATTTTTGTTTCTATTTTTCTTTTCCACTAGATTTTAGATTTCACAAAGTTAAGAATTATGTCTGTTTACATTACCATTAATCCCAGCACCTGGCATGGAGACTCATTTGTTGAATAAATGGATCTTCATTTGGAATTTTAGTAACCTAAGTCTAGTTTTGGCCCCTCTACTAATTGTGAAAATTTAGGCAAGTTATTTAACTTTTCTTGGCCTTAGTTTGCTTACTGTAAAATGAGATAATCGTGCCTACTTGACAGGCCTCTTGTGAAAAATTAAAGGAAATAATCCATGGGTTTGTGCAACACTAAGCAAGTATAAGTGCTCAGTAATTTAGATAAAATCAATAAAAATAATAATAATGAGAAGTTATAATTTCAGATGCAAGAGTGAGAGTAAAGGATATAAAGTCAAATAAAGGATTTCGATTGTTTTTATGTCCTAGTCCATGTGTGCTGCTATAATCAAAATACCATACACTGGGTAACTTAAACAATGAACATTATTTCTCACAATTCTGGAGACTGGGAAGTCCAATATCAAGGGACTAGCTTTCTAGTTCACAGATGGCTGTCTTCTTACTGTGTCCTTACATGGTCGAAGGTGCAAGAGAGTTTTCTGGTTTTGTTTTTGTTTTTTATAAGGGCTCACTGATCCTATCCATGAAGACTCCATCCTCATGACTTAATCACCTCCCAAAGACCCCACCTCCTAATACCATCCCATTGGCGGTTCAGATTTCAACATATGAATTTGGGACAGAGGGATACAAACGTTAAGTCCATAACACTACAAAAAGCCACATAAACTATTCACCTCTATTGTATATGTTGACAATATTACATACATAGCTATCCCACTGTGATCCACAAATAAATGAACATAGAAGACACTGTTGTTGTCTACCTAAAATTAACTTAGTCTTTCTTTCTTACTGATAGAGCATCCTTTTTGTTCCCTCCAGAGTTTCATCCTCTCCAGACAACCATATGTTTCAGTCAAATTGACCATCGAAGTCTCACCATAGGATTTGGGAGTGGACGTGTAACTTAGTTCTTGTCAATGAGATGAACAGGGAGTTCTGGTTAGATTTGGAGAGGGGCCTGGGAAAATGTTTCCCTTTTAAGAAGAAGCATAATAAAAAATAGTTTCTCTGCCAGCTCTGGACCCTGGCTGTGGCATATGTAACTGCTGCCACCACTTCACAACTACACCCAGAATTGGCCTTAGAAAGCTGTTGCAGAGCAGAAAGACGGAAGGAAGATGGATCTCTGATGACATCACTGAACTATAGGTGTGCCTTAGTTTCTTTGTTAGGAGGGAATTTCCATAACATTTAGATCTGAGTTGGGGAATAATGTTACCCATACCCCAAAGCAAAGCATACCATCCAGGACCCAGTGGCTAGCTCTTCATCAGAGACTATATGGCCTGAGGGCCACAGGACCTTGGACCACCCTTCCAACTTTGAGATAATGACATTTAGTCACTTATTAGACAAAAATTACTCAGAGGGGTGAGGAGGAGGGAGTTTGAAAACACTTTTGCCAGTAAACAGAACTCTGCATTTGGGTGTTCGTGAGTGGGTGGAGTGGTGTAAACGTGCCCCTCCCAGCTGCAGGACTGTGCCACAGGACTCTGCCACAATGGCTCCAGTGAATAGACGTTTGTTTCCACAACATTATTCTTCCACAGCCTTGCCAGATGGAAAACATCATGTGTTTTTCCTCTAGAGATAGGGGATCAATTCATTTTCCAAATGTATCAAAAGAACATTCATTGTTTTGGCTCTCTTTGACCTTGATTTGGATGATTTTATTACTTACCCTAGAATTCAGAGGTCTTAGGAGATACTAAAATGGAAGTAGGCTTCTCAGGCCCACTTGAAATGCCCCAACTACAGGTCTGATCAACTCATCAGGCCAGGGGGCAGTGGCATCAGAAGGGGTCTGAAGATTTTGCTGCCCAGCAGGCATTCATCATACAGTTTCTTGCTCTGTGTCTAGGCCTGTTTTACGCCTAGGGAATCTTGGGGAAAAGCTTAGTGGCAGTGCATTTTATGTCAAGCTAGGTTCTAAAGTTAACACCTAAAACAAAATTGCATGTGGTCAAAGTGCTCTTGAAAGTGCCTTTAAATAATTGATGTAGAATGAAGCACATGGTTTGCTGTATACAACCTTGCATATATATATACACGTATATGTATCTATATATGTCTATACAAATGTATAATGTATTTAGTAATCCATAGTAGTACATAATAAAGAAGACAGGAACGTTAGAAAAATATGTATTTTGGTTAGAATAATACCCAGCAAGGCAAGATCCTCATACCATGAAAGGCCAGAAGGAACTGAGAATATGAAGGGAACGGCCATTTTCTATCTCCCATCTGTGCTCACTCCACTATTCCTTTCTTAAATAAAGCCCATATAGTTAATTGTACGAATAGATTCTACACTGGAGGAGTATGGGTTAAACTCTCCTTGTTTTTAAAAAATATAGAAACCTAGAAGAAAGTCCAGAGGGCTTGTTCAAAGTCACATTAATGGTTAATGATGGTAGCAAAGCTTCCCAGTTCCACACTGTCACTGGGGGGTAGATTTGCATATATACTAAGAGTCTGAGTGTGTTTGTATGAGAGGTTCACACTTCTGCCCAGGTGTCCCAGTACTAGGAAGTCACGATGCTTTTGCAGAACACCATGGACAAATCGATGTGTGAATCTTAAAATGATGAAATCAATAATCTGCTGCCAAATCAGATCCGAAATGCACTGGCAAGTGCCAGAAGCTTAAGAAAAAGTCATTCTTTAAATGCTTTCTTTTCTTTTCTTTTTCCCTCTGCCTGTTTCACAGAGTTCTTGCAAAAGAACACAGTCTTTGCAAATTTTCTCTGTGAATTTCAAAGAATGTTATATTCTTTTAAGAGGTAGGGAGATCCCAGTCTATAAACTCTACTTCAAGGAATAGAGAAAATGAGTGGTGAAGGGTTATAAATATAGGCATTGCACATGCCCCCCAAAACCTGGAGATTGCCTAGATTTGGGGGGATGGTGGCTGAGATTCTGCAATAGTGAGAAGCCCTGGACATTTGTGGATCAGGGCCATGAACACTGGGACTCTTGAATGGGGCTTTGTAGGTAGGGGAGGAAAGACTAAATCTGATAGAGAGTCTAGTCCTGCTAAGAAATATGCCGTGGGTGGTCTGAATCTAAGGGAAGAGTGGGGCCCTACCTGCTAATATCTCTAATATCTGGGCACTAACTAAAGATCGATGGAATGTATTGAGAAATTCTAGGTAAGGCACTTAGACTCTTCCCTCTCCTTATTCCTCTGAAATTCTGATAGGACTGGAAAAGAAAAGAAACTTAGAGTCTATTGTCTTTCATAAAGCTCTGACATTCAAAACAGAACTATAAATTGTATACAATTTAGCATTGTTTTTAAACTTTTGCACATGTTTCTTTTCTGTCTCTATTTCATTCAAGAAAGATTATTAAATGGACTTCTCTTAGGCTCCTTCCAACCTTTTCCCTCATCTAGCACTGTATGGGCTGCTGTGAGAATTGCCTGTCTAGTCTCCCCACACATTTTCTCTTGCCTCTTGAAGTCCATTCACCAGCAGCCAGTGTGATCTTTTCTAAATATATATTACACTCTCTCTAGTAGAGACATAATATCAGCCACATACATAAGTTTAAAAGTTCTAGGAGCCACATTAATAAAAAGTAACAAGAAATATATAAAATTAATTTTAACGATATACTTTATATAAACCATTAGATATCCCCAAATTATTATTTCAACATGTGATTAATGTAAAGAAGTTATTAATGAGATATTCTACATTGTCGTTTTGCACTAAGTCTTTGAAATCCAATATATATTTACACTGCAACAGTCTCAGTCAGGACTAGTCACATTTCAAGTACTCAATAGCTACATTAATCTATTGGCTAGCACAGACCTGGCAGATCGTATCACCTCCTTGATTCCTATTGTGGACTCTGCCTCATCTAGTGTGTATTTAAAGAAATTATTTTTATTGAGGTATAATTTATATAACATTAAATTAGTTTCAGATGTACAGTGTAATGATTCAACATTTGTATATATTGCGGGATAATTACCATAATAAATCCAGTTAACATCTGTTATCATACATAAACAACATTTTTTTCTTGTGATGAGGATTTTCAAGATGCTATCTCCTAGTTACATTCACATTTGCAATAAAGTGTTAACTATAGTCACCATGCTATACATCACATCTCTCCTGATTTATTTATTTTGTAAATGGAAATTTGTACCTTTTGACTCCCTTCACCTATTTAACCAACCATCTAACTCCCACCTCAGGCAACCACCAATCTGTTCTCCATATCCACAAGCTCGGATTTTTCTTTTTTTTCATTTCTTTGTTTTTCGTTTTAGATTCCACTTAAAAGTGAGATCATATGGTATTTATCTTTTTCTGTCTGACTTATTTTACTTAGGATAATGCCTTCAAGATCCATTCATGTTGTCACAAATGGCAAGATTAAATTCTTTTTTATGGCTGAATTATATATATATGTGTGTATATATATATATATATTTTATATATATATATATATATATATATATATACACATATATATATGTGTGTGTGTATGTATCTCTCTCTCACATTTTCTTTATTTCTACATCGGTGAACATTTAGGTTGCTTCTAAGTCTTGACTATTATAAATAATGCTGAAATGAATATGAGATATATAGATCTTTTTAAATTACTGTTTTTGTTTTTGTTTTTAAATTACTGTTTTTTGTTTTTGTTTTCTTTGGATAAATACCCAGAAGTCAAATTGCTGGATCATATGATACTTCTATTTTTAATTTTTTGAGGAACCTCCAGACTGTTTTCCATAATGGATACGCCAATTCACATTTCAATCAACAGTGTACAATAGTTCCTTTTTCTCCACATCCTCACCAATACTTGTTATTTCTTGTCTTTTTGATAGTAGCCATTCTGACAGTTGTGAAGTGATAGCTCATTGTGGTTTTGATTTACTTACTATGTTTACTGTTTGTCTTCCCCATTAGAACTTAAGCTTCATGAGGCCAGGATTTTGTTGTTGTTATTATTGTTGTTGTTGTTGTTTTGTCTTTTTTATGACTGTAGGCTCAGTATTTTAAAAAGTACATGGAACTTAGTAGACACTGAATAAATATTTATTGAATGAATGATATTTTAAAAAGATCACTGGTATGAAGTTGAAGAACCCTAGCTTCTCATATGATTATGTGAAGGCTGCCCATGTGGATTTAGGCAAGTATAAAATATTAAGCAAAAATTATAGAAAATTATATAATTTATTTCAGTCATTGAGCACTAATTTCACATCAGGTACTGTACACGTGGTTTATAATTGTAATCTTATTTAATCCTCACAGCAGGTACTATTATTAGCTCTCTTTTATGGATGAGGTTTACTGAAGCTGACTTTCCTCATCTGTAAAATGAAAAGGTTGAGGCTAAATCATCCCTAAGATCTCTTTTCCCCTCAAAAACGTGTTCTTTTTTTTAAAATTATTATTTGAAAAGATGTCTATAGCTTTTTATTTGAAAAGATACATTTATTTATTCATAACTCAAAGGAAGAAAGTAAAGTCTCAAAGTTCCATCATAAATTTGAACCTCAATGCTTCTTTCAGATAAACAATTGTTTGTTTCTTTTTATTCTGCAATGCTCACCCCAGTTTGCTGGATCTTGGGTAGGGTCTATGGAAATGAATTATCCCCACAGTATACTTCTTACACTTGCAAATAACTTCCAACATGAATACCCAAAGTGTGAGGTTAAAAACTCTTGTATTTTGAAAGAAAGTCCATGACCAATTATTTTTAGAGCACCTGAAAAATGTTCAATGTTCATTATTGGTTTTCTATTAGTAATGGAATTCAGAGCTGTTGTCACTGGATGTTCTTTGCCTCTAGCCTAATAGACTTTCTTTAGCAACTTGTCCCAGGAAAATTAGATTAAGGAAAAGCTTTATGAGACTCTGTTCCCACTCTTAGACTCACACACTTGAGGGCTGGAAAGGACCAGGGTGATAACCTGAGACAGCCCCCTCTCATTTTGCAGAACAGGGGAAGGAAGGCTCAGAGAAGGTAAGCCGTTTACCCAAACACACACAGCTAACAAGCAGAGGAGTTGAACATTTGAACACCAATATATCTAATGCCAAAGCCCATGTCTTTTCTACTTTATCACACTTCTTTATCGTGACCTTGAAAGGCAGGTTCCTCTTTGAAATTTTATTTGGAGCAGCAGTTTTTTTCTTCTGTCCTATCACAAAATATGTGGCAGAAGACACACATGTAATGCATTCTTATGGTGTATTCAGAATTTGATGGAAATCAAACAATATTTTGAATGAAAATAAACAAATTGTACCACAAGGCACACATGAAGCACTACCATAATTTATAATTGGCACAATTGTGCAAAAAAAAATATAAGCAACAGATTAAACAAGTTATAAGCACTTCCCCGAGTTTGAAATATAATAATGAAAATGAGACCAAAGATAATAGCTTTGACTAAATACTTACTATGTGCCAGGTGTTGTACTAAGTGTCCAATTCCAGAAGCAACAAAGAATGGTGATTGCCTAGATTCAAATCCTGGCTCTGTCATTTGCTAGGTGTTGAACTTGGGCAAATTAAATCATTATTCTTCATTTAAGCTCATCCATTAAGTAGGGATAACTATAGCATCTACTGCACAGGATTATTTTAAGGATTACACATGTAGACTACCCACTGAGGTTTTACCACATGCCAGGCTCTGTTCTGAGCCCTCCACAATTGTTAGCTCTCATTATGGCATTTAATTGGCACTGGAATCCACTAGAAAGTGAGCTCTGTGAGCCCAGAGATGTTCGTTTTGTTTCATAACTGACACAATTATGCACAAGGATATAAGCAGAAGTGCCTGGAACATAATAGAAACTCAATAAATACTAGTTCAATGAATAAATCCACTTTTTACTTTTATAGTTGAGGAAGCTGAATCTTAGTCTTTTTTTCCTAGGATAACATGGCTGGGCTGTGTGATATGACAGTGTATTAAAATGTATGATAAGCATTTATATAAAAATGCAATTACATGAGCACGAGACAATAGGATTATTAATTAATTAGAATAAATCTGTTCTAATTAATTGTAATAATTTAATTGTTTCTAAATATGACTAATCTTACTATTTTAATGCATAAGTTACTAGAGGCATGCCTGATACTGACTGGGAATACATCAGTGCACTGGGATAAACCTGCAGACAATGCAGAGCCATAAGGCATTAGATGTGGGGTGATGTGTGCAAAGAAAGGCATTTAAGAAAGATAAGTGTGCATAAGTGTGCTTAAGAGACTGGAGGGCCAGAGGCTGAGTGCAGAAATACTATACATCAACAGGATGGATTGCAAAAAATAGAGAAACCACCTTAGAGTTACCCAAAACCATTGGATAATTTTGAGAGTCCCCCTCATTTCACTCTCCCAGATCTCATTCACCAGGACACAGTAAGCAGAGGGAAATCTAATCTGGGCTGGCAAATTCCAAGTGGCCTCCAAGTGCCCCCCAGTCCGGGTAAGAAAGATTAGATGGTGAATCTGCCTGACCCCAGGGACATTGATAGGGTCCTTTTCAGAAGAAGAGAAAAATTTGATCTGGAATTTACCTGTGATTGTCAGAGGGGATGGTGAGCACTCATGAATAATCCAGAGGGAATTCAGAAGCCTAGAGTGTCCGCTACCTCCCTGTCGGAGTCAGGCTGGTGGCTGTGACCTGTGGGGTCAGTTCACCACAAGGCACCTCCTCCCGAGCTCAGCTTCACCACAGCAAACACACTGGGAAAGATGTGGGTGGGAGGCGAGAGGAAGAGCTAAAGTGGAACATGAAGGACACGAAGTTTCGCTTGGCGTGTGGGATCAATTGTGTCAGCCTCAGTCTCACTGAGGTAGTAAAAACAGTGTGGCCTCAACACTTAGCACTTCCACTAGTGAGAACCAAATATAAATCTGGCAGGCACGAAGAGAAGAAAGATAGGGCCTGCAAGAGAGAAGGGTAAGGTTTGTCTCGTGACCAGGTTTGCCAAGAGGCAGGACTGCTTGACCATTATTGACCACTGTATTTGCAATTGTACCCAAGAGGTTATGATTACATTGGAAGATGTACACAAAGAATGAAAGGAAAAAGGAAAAGATTCCTGAATCAGTAGGGGATCAGCCTGAAGGAGGCAATGTTGTGCAGCAAAAAGAGCAGACTAGAGGGTCAGAGAGACCTGGGTTCAAATCCTACCTCGGCCAGTTGCTGGTTGTGTGATTTTGAATAAGTTATGTTACCTATCAGGCCTCAGTCGTATCATCTGTAAAATAAGAATGATAATGATGTTAATCAAATATAATAGCTAATATGTTTGAGATATGACAGAATTAGAATATATTATATAGCATAATGTATAAAAGTTTTAAGTATGGGTTCAGCTTATATGGGTTTGAGTTCTACCTCTGTTACTAACTAATTAAGTGAACCTGAAAAAATTAACTTCTCCAAACTTTAGTTTTCTCATCTGTTAAATGGAGATAGTAGCAGTACTTGACTTTCATAGTAAAGGCCCAGTAGATATTTGTTGAATGAATGGGGGTGGTTGAGAGGATTCCATGCAATAATGTGCATTGAAAGCTAAGCCTAATGCTTGGCACATAATAATCATGCAAAAATATTGGCTATTATTATCAGTTGACAGAAGTTGAGTAAAAGGAATACTTGTAAATGAACAGTCCCATAATTGTGGCTTACTCAGTGTTAGCTTCGCCTCCCTTCTTTCCTTTTCCAATTCTGTGAATGATTCTTCAAAACCCTCTCTCACCTAGTCTTGACCTCCATTTAAACGTCTCTACAGCTCCAAGTTGGTCAAGGACTTGTAAGTTAAAGTAAAATCAATCTGCCCAATAGATCTGAGAAAACGGGCACTAAGGCTGGCACAGTGCCCTGGGTGGTAATGGATTCCTTCCAGAATCTGCAGGCTTCCTTCCTGCAATGCCGTGAAGCTCACAGCAACTGGACATCTGGCGGTACCAGCTATTATGGGAAATCCAAGCCCATTTGTGGTGATCCTGGCCTGTTGTGAGACGATGAGGAGCCAGCCCCTAAATAAACTGCTGAAGTGATACCATGAAGAGACGGCCCATCCATTCAAAGCCAGTACTTTTTCCCAGACAACTACTGATGCCCATCTTTACATCTATTTGGCCAGTCTACTAGAAATCCTTTCCCTCCTAATCAGATCCCATGCACCCTTCAAAGTCCTATGTCAGTGAGACCCGACTTATTGCTTTCCTCATAGCTCAGATGCAGCAAGTTAATCAATAGAACATAGGTGTCCTCTCATGCCCAGGGCATAGCAGCTCATGTTAAATTAGCAGTCTACAGTGTACAAAACACTTGCATATACTCTGAACTCTCTAGAATGTAGGCTGCCTAAGGAAAGAGAGTTTTGTCTACTTTCTATATCTGGCTCTTGGAAGAGGGCCTGGCATGTGGTAGGCACTCAACACATACTTGCTGAATGCATGACTGTGTCAGTGATTCTCATTGCAACTCCATGACTGTGGTGGGACAAGTGTTATTCTGATCATTCACCTCTATACAAGAGAAATGGAGGCTCAGAGGCATAAACACCTCAAGGCAGGGAGCTGATGGGCAGCAGAGCTGAGACTCAGACCATAGTCTTAACCTTGAAGTCCATCCTCTTTCGAATAAACCACCTTTCAGTCCACTTATTTCCCCAACTATGTTTGAAGTTCCTTCGAAGCCATCTCTCTGTGAAACCCCTCATGGAGGTAGACATTTGCTCAAAGTGGAGTTGTCATTGTGATATTCTTCACAATGGCTTCCTCACTTGATTTGGTCTAGCTTATTTTTAGGCTCCAGGCCTGCCTTGGCTTTTGATAGCTACTTGGCCTTTAGTTTACCAATATGGAAATGTGCCGGTCTCTACTCCTAGCTTCCAGTTCCAGGACACTCAGTGGTCCCCTTCAAGTTACCAAGCTCTAGTTCTCAGCTTATTTATTTTTATTGTCCTTTATTTTTTTAAAACTCCATGAGTCCCTATAACTTCCTTTCTGGTGAAAGAGCCAGTGACCTCTGAAGGTGATCTTCTTCAAATGTGGAAGGCCCCAAAGGAAAGATGGCTGGAATATAATACTCCCTTCTCTGATCCAGAAATTTATGTTCTTGCCACACAATCAGGCACTAGGTTATATGTCCAGTTGTTTTCTCATTGGTTCTTGGTATTCTGTTATTCTTCTAACTATATTTTAAATTCCTTAAGGGCAGATATCTTAAAAAATAGTTCTCTATCTCCCCTAGAAGAAGCTAAATAGATGGTCTATGCTCTGGACCCAGATTTTTTCCCTATGAAGGGTGTTTTTCCACAGTATTTTATAAAAAAGATTTCCCAGGGCTCTCACTTGTGATAATATCTCTCACAGGTTTATTTGATAAGTGATTAAGCTCAAACTATCTATCTTGGCTAACAAAGTTCTTTATAATTGAGTACCAATCTATGTCACTAGGCTTCTTTTGCATCCTGTTTCCCTCTCCCACACACTCAGCCCAGTTTCCAGTAATAATTAATTTCCTCATCATTCCACAAATACATCATCACCATTATTAATCATCATTAATGCTTTTATATCTTGATGCCTTTGGCCAGTGTGTACAGGGGTGCCCATCCTCCCTCTACCCAATCCTATAAGCCCTTCTAAAACACATTGTAGATGACTTCTCTTCTGAAAAAACCTTCCACAGTTCCTGAGCAGAGCCAGTCTCTCTCTCTCCTTTGTATTCTCACAAAACTTTGTTTAACATTTGACACTT
The DNA here is from genome assembly GCF_902729225.1 of Pteropus medius. NCBI lineage: Eukaryota > Metazoa > Chordata > Mammalia > Chiroptera > Pteropodidae > Pteropus > Pteropus medius. Next base: position 6,224,940 of record NW_024340696.1, read on the forward strand.
TACTTGTAGGATTCTTTCTCTCCGACTTTCTCAAGGTAAGAGTCGAGTCTTATTTTCTTTTCATGGGTCCCTAGCAGCACCTTTTATAATATTTGACAGGTTGGCATTCAATAAATATGTGTTGAATGAATGCGTGAGCAAAAGACAGAAATGTTCTCCAGGTAGTTACCGTGGTGGATTTGAATGCAGAGCGATAGTGAACAATGAAAGAAAGGAAGGCGGGGGTGGGGGGGTGGGGGGTCATTTTACTGGAAGTCAAAGGGATTAGCTCTTGCATCACGCAGTGCAGCTGACCGCTCCCAGAAGGGAGACATCCAAATGTAAGATGCAGAACATTAAATATTGAAAGCAAAAGTTAAATATTAAATTTTAATATGAAACATTAATGCCAATAAACAAAGCCAGCCATAGGGGGACAAAATTAGGACCAGGATGTAGCCAAAAAGGAAAGAGTCATGGCTCAGGCTGAAAGCTGAGCATGGCTTGGACTTTCCCAGCAGAGCTCATCGGTAACGGTCACACCCATCAAATTTCCCGGGAGAAACAGTGGAGGGGGAAAAAAAAAACCTTTTATAACCCACAGCCATAAAACCCAAGTCTTTCCAACAAAACAATACACAGTAAAGTGTTTCAGGACCGCCAAGCCTTCAGAACTCATGGTACACTGGAACAAAAATAGAGGCAGCACAGAGGAAACTATGAGGTTGCTGAACCCTTGGGGCAGGAATCCTATCTTTGCTTGTGCTGTGTGTGACTGGGCTTGTGTGCCGCCAGCTTGGGCAGAAAGAAATAACAAGAGTTGTAAGAGAAGCAAAAATAATGGGCTTGCTCCCATTGGTGCCAATGGGTGTTTTGCTTGAACGAGAAACAACCTGGGAGCAGAAAATTGAAACTAGCAGTCAAATTTTAACTTAATAGGGCCCAAAGCTTATCCCACCTGGGGCTGCAGGAGCACTTAGGTCTTGTAGGACTCAAGCTAAACCTGAAAATCACATAAATTGTGGGGTTTTCATCAGAAAGCCAATGGAGTTGGTTGGTAAAAGTAATCAGGTAAAGTGTTGAGTTAGATGTTGAAAGGCTCTGGATAACTTGTTCCTATACCTGTATTCAAATCTTGCTCGGTACTCGTAGTTTATGAAAAGCTCTTATTCTAAATTTAAAGTAAACCACAGGGCCAGATCACATTCTTTTGGGGCAACTGCAATGAGGTATTTAGGAATCAAAATCTGTGACCATCGAAAGGTAATAACTTCATGGTATTGGCTTCAGGGTCAAGGTGACACAGAAGACTATTTGTCTTGCTTTAAGTCTCAAAATTGAGGAGAGAAGTGGAAAATTCTGAGAGCAAGACCCCCATCACCATGAAGGTCTCATGTAACCAGTCCCTGGGTTACAGGAAATTTAAGAGGTCACTGAATGTAAAGCCCCTACTTTCAGCCACACTCTCACCTAATCTGGGAAAGGCACAAAAGTTAGTCAAGACAGAGGAAGTGCTCCAACAAGTCTCCCATTCCGAGAACCCTCACAGTTGCCAGGGGAAATATGGACACAATGATAAAGGAATGAGGGTAATTTAGCTGGAAGGATAATCTTCACAAGAAATTAGCAAGCATAAGGGAAGAAATGAGCCTGAATTGGTGGTTTAATTTTAACCATATGGAAGGATTAACTGATCGGTGCTATCAAATAACCATATCAAGTGAAAGTCAATCAGGAGACAGCTTGGAGGAAAATTAGGTTTTCTTAAAGGAAACAAGCTATAAAAATGGAAGCTGGAGCCAAGAAACACGGAATCCATATTATGCGATGTTTTCTTTCCTCAAGGTCTCTTTCTTTCTTATGATATATTTTGGTTATCTGCCTTTCTTTCAAATTTATTTGAGAATTTTTATCTGGTCTGGTATCTCTTTCTCCCCATTTCTGTTTATCCCACATAATCACATGATGCTAAAAGAGGTTAGCCCTAGAAGTTTGGGCAGCTTGCTGAGTTTCAGAAGAAAATGGGGAGTTTTAATGTGAATTGTACTATTCTTGGTGTTTACAATCTCACCTATGTCTATATCTGGGGTAAATATAATTGGCTTCTCTGATAAAATATTGCCTCATGCAAATAAATATTGAGCATGTTTTATAGGAAAAAATAGAAGTTATAATTTGTATGCTCTCAGCAACATCAAATTATTCTTAATGCCTCACAAAATGCAGAGAAAAGATTAATGAGCTAGACAGTCAGGAATAGAGCCCAGGTTTTGCACTGACTCACTGGGTGACTCTGAGGTGACTTACTCGACAGTACTGGCCTTCAGTTTTCATGCCTGAAATATGGCAGGATTAGACCAATAAGGAGTTCTCAGACTAAAACCCAAGGATCCCTAATGGTTCATGGAGAGGTGATGCAGAGATCCACCAGAAAGGCAAAGGGGAATTGGAACAGTGTTAGCTACCTCAACTAGAGCAGCTCCATTTCAATCAACTTATTTATATATTGATTTTTTTTTTAATAGCAGTTCATGCTTTAAAAAATTGAAAACTCATTGGGCTATAACAGATGGTCACTCAATAATATTGTCCTTTTCTATCTTTTTTTTACAGACATATAGAACCCTTCATACTCAGGAATTATAGGGATCATGTAGGTGAACTCCTTCCTTTGACATGTGAGAAAACTGAGGTCTAGAAGCAGAAGTGATCTGCCCAAGACCGTATGGCAAGCTGGTACTGAGTGGATTTAGTCTTTCCGTTATCCTAGATCTATTGCTTCCTCTGCTAGATCAACAATGGTGCAACTCGGTGCATTAGTTTACTCGGACTGCCATAACGGATTCCGCAGACTGGAAGCTCAACAACAGAAATTTACTTCCTCACAGTTCTGGAGGCTAGAAATTCAAGATCAAGGTGCTGCCAGTTTGGTTTCACTCTGAGGCTTCTTTCCTTGGCTTGTAAATACATAGCTGTCTTCTCCCCATGTCTTCACATGGTCTTCCCTTTGCACATATATGTGTAGTAATCTCTTTTCTAATAAGAACACTGGTCACGTTGGATTAGGGTCTATTCACAAGACCTCATTTAACCTTAATTACCTCTTTAAAGACTATCTCCAAATACAGTCATCTTCTGAGGTACTGGGGTTAAGACTTCAACATATGAACTTTGAAGGCAAAAACTTTAGCCCATAACACTTGATGATTATAAGAATCATCCAAATAATTTTTTTCTTTTTTATTTTTAATTGTTTCAATGCTTTTGAAAAAGTCACATAGGCACTCACTCAAAAGATGCAAGCAATTAAGAATGGTGCACAGTGAATAATCAACTCAGTCCTACAGTTTCCCTTCTCAGGAAAAACTACTGCTACTTTTTTCTTGTGCATCTTTCCAGAAAAAGTTGATGTCTATTCATACCTATAGCATATGTGTGTCTCCTCAGTATATTAGAGAAATTTAAAACAAACAAAAACTCTCTTTTGGCTCAATTCCAAACTAATTAAGTTAGAGTCTTGGAGCCCATCAGATGTTTCCAGTGCTGGGGTAGATTTGGGAAACTGTTCTAGGCCGTTGTTACTCAGAGAGTGGTCTGAGGTCAGCATCTCCTAGGAAGTCGTTAGAAATGCAGAATCTCAAGCCCTACCCCAAACCTACTGATCTGAATCTACATTTTAATAATTACCTTTCTTAGGTAATTCACATGCAGGTGAAGTTCGAGAAACTAGTTGACTTTAGTTTTATATTGGAATTTCTGCTGAACATACTAATCTGTCACACTGAACAGCTCCAGCCAGAGCAGAGAAGACGGGGCTGATGCCTCCAGAGGCAGGAGACAGGCTCCCATGGTGGCTTGTCACTTGGGCCAACAAATCTTCTGACAACATATTCCCCAAGTAGAAGAGGAAGGGACAACTTCAACAGCTGCCTTGTCAGGCCTTTCCCCTACAAATGCTCAGCGCCACTTTGGTACCAGTTACTGAAATCAGATGATTCTACTTCTGCAATCATACAATCCTGTTAGAGACCTGGAGAATGGCTCCCGTAAACCACAGTGAACACATTACAGAGTTGGCAGCCCAGCATTCCCCTGGCCTGGTGCAATAAATTGCTGAGGCCATCATCCATGGCAAATAACCCAGTTAGGCTGCCTGGCGGCCCGGGAGGGAGGGAGGTGTCAGCCAGTCAATTAGCTACAGAAACGCATTTCTTCCTCCGGGGTGGATTTTCCTCTTTTTAGCACCACTAACTCAAATGTCAAACAAGTTGTAACTGCCATGGAGAGCAGGCCCTAGTTACAGAATTTGCTTTCTGGAAGAGAGAGAAAACAACCTGCCCATTTTGGCTTGACCTCGAGAGTTCCTGGACTTGGGATGAGGCCAAATGAGCTGCTTGTTAGCAACTTTTCTACTCCCACTCAGCTCCAACATCTAGTGCTGCTAGTGGGAATAACGTCTGAGTCCCCTTCGTGCTGGTTGCAAACCCAGTGCTCAGGGAGGAGGGGCTGTTATTACCTGAAGAGCTGCCTTTCTGGGGCAGCTGTGGCTAGATGTCAGCCTCAGTCATATTAGAGCATGTTTCCAGCATCTTGAAAGCTACCTAGAAAAGAGGTAATGAGGACTTGGATTCCACTCGATTCTGGAATGAACCGAGATGCCTTTTGCAATGCTATAATGCCAGGTGCTTGTCTCAAAGAGGCATTTATGGATGCACCAGTTTGGGCAATTCCCTTTGCCAACAGCAACTGAACCGTGAGAACTGATCCTCTGGTGAAAATGTGAGATGCCAAGAGCTTCTGTGACTTGCCCAAGACCACTTAGCATGGAGAATGCTAGAATCACAAAGTCCTTGAACCTGACCTTCTGGAAGGCAGGCGCCACTGTTTGTGAACTGACTTAAAGTGGTGTCTGGGGGTTCTTTGCAGTGGGGGCATGTAGGAAAGGCTCAATGCTAGGCAGGGGCGACAATGTCTGGGAGTAGATTGCATCCAACCCCGGAGCCACTAGGGTACACTTGGCCCTACCTAAGTTCTCAAGGCAGAGGACATCTCCATTAGGAAGCAGGCAACTTTCCAAAGTGGTCCTCATTCTCCTCCCCTACTTGGAACGGGGGTGAGGGACGTGATAGCAGACATTTGGCCTCCACTTAGGGGACTGTATAGACCTTGACACATTTCGATGCTCAGGGGCTAAGAGGGCGTGTTAAAAAGGCAGCCAGGAATTGGAGGAAATGTAGTGTGAGCAAAAGTTCATTCTTTTGAGTAGGTCTGAATAGTGATGGCTGAATTCGAAGAGGAGAAAGCTGGGCTGGAAACAGAATAGAAAGGTAAACAGTCAAAAATTGGGGAGAACATGAACAGAATAGGGAGTGAGACAGAGTATAAACAGAGCTTGGGGGTTCCTAACTGATTTTTCCTGGCTGCCAGCTGATGAAGGTATGGGTATATTCCTTGGTTTAAAGAAATAAAGTAGAGGTGAACACAGTCTTGGGCACAAAGTGCAGGAAACTTCCACCATTGACTTGCCATTACCTTAGCTAAGCTGTGCACATGAAATCGCAGTTACGCAGGCCCCTCACTGGGCATTATGTAACAATAATATTTTAACGCATCCTTGAGTATGTGGATGATGGTTTGTCAAACCCTGGTCTAAGAGACTGCTTTTACTTCTTGGAGCTCATCAGGATGTTCATAAACTATGACCTCCATTGAGAGCTTATCTCATGATTGCCTCTCCGTAACAATCAATTAAATTAATAGCTGACACTAACACAATGCTTGCTGTGTTTTAGATACTGTTATAAGTACCATAGAAATATTTACTCGTTAGCCATCACAGCAACACTACATAGTAGGTACTAATATTCCCATTTTCTGCAGAGGGCAACTGAGGTGCAGAGAGATTAAGGAACTTTCTCAAGGTCATTTGGTTAGCGAATGGTGGAGAATGGATAGAAACCCCAGCGACCTACCTCCAGAATCAAGCTTTTAACCTCTACGCTAAATTGTAAATTGAGCTCATTCTTCTAATGTTATAGCTAAATCCATGTTATTTTCCTCTGGCTCAGCCTGGGGGATTGGCAAAAACGCCTACACAGTAGATGTTTTATGAAAATCCTTCATCTATTTGAAGGAAGCATTTGAGCTAAGCTTAGGCCTTCTCTGCCAGGGCCTCGGTGGAGCTCATCCATAGGCTTTGGGAAGTGTTTAATCCAAAAAACTTGAAAGCAGACATCTTCAGTAGATCCATAGCCAATTGAGGGATACGTGGCAAATGCTTCAAGGAAGTGTAATAAACTTTAGTATTGCTGGGGGCCCTTACGATCCAGTCTATATTTGTCATAGAGAAAGAAGTACAGTCCAAAGCCAAAAATAATTATAAATGCATTTTGATTTCTATTTGTTTCTTTCAAAAACAAATTAAACAGAACCCATTTTATAACTCACATAGATTTTTAAAAATCATTTTGTCTCTCTTCCCTACTTTACTCATACCCCGAAACAGTTCCAGTACCTCTCTATTTCTCAGTTTACACTTTTCATTCTCGCCTCCAAAACTCTCCCTGATATCCATGCTATCCTCTTCCCAGAAACGGCATATGGAGTTACTCTTCCATGACTATCAAGGGGCATGGCAGCTCTGGGTCCTCTGGCCTTTGCCCACGCTCCAAGGGAGATATAGAGGAGTTTAGTTTTCTTTTTTCCTTGTTTCGACTCTCTTCATGAGGAATTCTCCTGGAGAGTATCCAGAAAACAAAATTCTTACTTGTTACATTAACAAATACCACTTTGGGGGGCCTTTTACATGCCAATCCTTATGCTAAGTCTTTCAAGTTTGTTATTTTATTTTATCTTCGCAACCCTCCCAGAAATGTATTACTGCTATATCAATTTTACAGATGAGAAATTTTAGGCTTACAGAGATTAAATACTTTGCCTAAGATCACACAGCTAAGAGGTAGCAAAGTCAGATTCTTGTATTTCTAAAAGAATGGTCTGTAGAACACAGTGATCAGGATTAGCTGATGCCCTTGATGAAAAGGTAGGTTCTTGGTCCCACCCAAGACCAAGTTATTATGGGGAGTGGTGCTGAGGAATCTTAATGAATATTAAAATGTATGGACCTATCACTACACTTTCTTGCTTTCTTGGTTACAGTATTCTCCTGTCCCACTCATCCCCTCTCCAGTCAGGTTTCTGTCAGATCCAGGACCTGCCAGGCATCTAACTAGCTTTTTTCTACGGGTGCAGCCCCAGGCCTTCTACTCTCCTCCCCTTTCCCCATAGGACAAGGATTAGCAACATACACTTGTTTCCTGCTAGGCTTAGGTTGGTATTTTCTATTTGCAAAACATTTTCCTTCTTCCCTAAACCCTCTGAGGTCTGTGGCTAGTGTGTCCAGTCTATTCAAAATCAGAAAACAAACAAGATATTCTGCTGGAAAGATCCAGGGATAGGGTGATGAGGGAGTGGGGGAGGAGGGACTCCAGCTGCCTGTGTCAACTCAAGGGAGGGATCTAGACCCCAATCCAGCTCTGTGGAGCAGATGACACTTGGAAAGAAGGCCACTGGACTGTAGAAAGAGCTCTGGCTCAGAGTGAGCAAGCCAGGGTCTAGTCCTCGCTCTGTCACTGATTCTCCACAAGTCACTGGCCTCTCTGGCTCCATCTGTATAAATGGTTAAACAACAGCTCCAAGCATCCTGCCTGATCCCCTCCAAGAACCTGTGACTCTAGAAAAGCAAGATTTCATACCATCTGGAAGACAGTCAAGAGAAGCTATGGTTGGTACACTCGGGCGCATTTTGTCACCCTGGCCAGTTTCACTCTCTTCTCTGACATCAAATTGCAACGTGGTTAGCACTCTACGTAAGCAAGACCAAGGCCTGACATGGTTGATGGTGAAGAGTCAACTTAGACATTTATCAAAGAAAATTTACTAAGAGACTCCTATTTGCCAGGTACCGTGCTAGGTGCTGGTGATAACGCAGAGATGACACTTATGTGCCTGACACTTATATGCCTGTGTTGCCTCATTTAAGCCTTGTGACAGTCCTAGAATCAGGTGCAATTGCCATCCTATATTGCAGGTAAAGAAGCTAACACTCAGAAGAGGTGGCCTAGGGTTTGGATACAGGCAGTCTGAACTCAGAATTCTTGCTCTTCAGTGTCACACTATCTAGTTCATTCTTGTTCAAGGCATCGACTGCCAGGAGGGCTGTCATTTCCAAGGTTTGGCTGGACAGCTGGTATCCCTGTCTTACTTACTTATATACACTTCTACATTTTATTCACCATCACCATCCTACCTCTTGGCTGAGTCCTTCCCCAGACCTGCAGGCCACAGTCCAGACCTTCACTCTCTCTCTCTCTACATGGGGACCACAGTCTGCTTGCCAGCTTTCTGGGACCCACCCTGCTCCATCCAGTGCACACTACCTGATTCATCTTCCACCAGCTCCATGTGACTAGATCAGCTCAGAACCAGCCCCACTATCACTTCTGCATTTCCCATTATAGAGCTCAGGTTACACCAAGTGCAAACTTGACATTCCAGAACCGTCACACTTTGGACCCCGAGTATCCACCTCAGCTTGACCCTCGCTCTTAGCATACTCCTGAAATGAGAGAGATTCTGTGGGGCTTGTCATACCTTGTGTAATCTGGGTCTTACAATAATTCTGCTACAGTTATTATTTTATGGAAGTGGCAATAGAGGTTAGACTTACCCCAAATCAGGCTGTTAGTAAACAGTTTGAATTTGAACACAAGTCCTGTGGCTCAAATCCCATGTCCTATAGTGGCATTTTCCTAACTTTTTTGCTTGATGTTTTCATGATTTTTTTCCCTTATCTTCATACATTAACCTTATAATTTAATTTTTTTTCTTTTTCTTTCTTTTTTTTACTTTTACACATTTTTCTTCATCCGAATCTAAAAATATCATAGGTTTTATGTGTCAGTTACTTTTTCTAATATATGTTCAAATAAATGTTTTATATGTTTATCTGCATACTCCTAATGCCCTTAACTTTCCTCACTGTTCTCTACAAGTGTAATTCTAATGACAGGGATGATGACAGGCAGCCTGAAAAATTGGAAAGACTTTGGACCAAGCAAAGGAAAAGCTGCATTCTCAGCCGGACTGTGCAGCTATAAAACTATCTGACCTTGGGATAAGAGACTCCCAGCCATCATAGAAAAATGAGGTCACTGGACAAAAGTGACCTCTAGGGTCTCCTTCAAGTTAGCCATCCCAAGCCTTCCTTCTCTTCAGAGTGTGCAGTGAGCAACCAGGCAGCTGGAAAGATACTCCCCATTTTCTAGGGCTGTCGTAGAGTTTTGCATGTTATATGTACCAAGCACCCAGCACAAGGCCTTGCACAGTGTGGATGTGGCCATCTCTCCATGCCAGGGTTGCTGTATCTGAGAGGGAACCCAGGTTGGCAAGGTCAGGGGTTGGTAGAAAAGAGAAGTTTCTTCCTGCTTTCCTACCCTTCTGTCCTCACCACACCCCCCTCTACCTGCCAGGAACAGGGACGGCAGAGAAACCAGAGAGGAAAGGCTGGTGCAGCTGGAGCCAGGGAGGGCTGTAAAATAATCGGAGGGCAGCCGGCAGATATCGCTTTGCAATGATTGCTCCGGGAGGTTGTGTCAAAGTGAGAGACTGAGTCGCAATCATGAAACATTAGCACGTTGACACACGTGGCCCCAGCAGAGCACGGCTCTCTGGTTACAAGAGGGCATGACCTCTGCCCTGGCTCATCAAAGCTGGACCCTCCAGCCTCTAGGCCTGGGGGCCAACCAATGTGGGGAGACCCCCTTGCCCTGGAGGAACTCTAAACCTCTTGCTTACTTATGACCGGTGGCCCGGGGAGACTTCCTGTGGACCCCCCTGCTGGGGAGACGTCAGTGCTCCTGGCTGATGCTGGGCGGGTGGGTCTGTTGAGGTCGAGGCAGCTGAAAGCCTTGTTTCAGACTTAGTCCCCTCTTCCTGAGGCTTGTAGCCAAGATTCCTGAAGTTCTACCTCCAAGTCTGTGTGACTTTGTAAAGTCACTCAGTCTCTCTGAGTCTCAGTTTCCTTGTCCATGGTGAGGATAAAGACACCAAAGTGTCAAGGTCAATATAAGGGTTAAATTGATATTGTACATAAGCCCCAGGGCAAAATCTCTAGATAAGACTAAGGGAGAATAAAAGACAGTCAGAACAGTAGGAGCCATAGAGGCAGTGTTTGGTTTCCCTCTCTGTAAAGAAAGCTAGGCCAGTATCTCAGTTTCAGTGTTGATGTCTGCAGCTTTTGGGGAGCATATGGAAAGAGCTTCTCAAAATGACCTACTTAATAAGGGCTATATTTGCAGATAAGAGACCTTGCCCTCTTGGATGTATATGCAAAGTCAAAAGGCTGATAAACACAGGTTAGAGATTTGTGTGTGATCCCTTAAGCAATCTGTGAAAGATGTGGGGATTTTCAGAGCTCAAATAGAAGCATAGGTAGGTTGCCCCAGAATTCTACCAATTTTAGTGCCATTAGTGCATCGATGCCCACATGTCTCCTACCTAAGGCCTGGACTTCACAAAACTTTATCTCCATGAAGTTCCCACGATGGCCCTCAGTGGTCCTCGTGGTAGTCATCGTCTCGTACAGTCTCCTTTCACGGTGAAACAGACATGATTCGTATGAGCAATAAATTGTTGCAGAGGTATAAGGAGTGACTTCCAAGGCTAGGTCACAAAAGGTATCGTGGCTTCTACCTTGCTCTCTCAGATTACTTGTTCTGGGGAAAGTCAGCTGCCATATCGTAGGAACGCTCGAGCAGCCATGTGGGGAGGTCTCTATGGAGAGGAGCCAACGACCAGCACTAAGAGGCCAGCTATGTGATTGAGCCATCTTGGAAGTGAACCCCCCAGCCCAGTCAAACATTCAGATGACTGCAGCTCACATTTGTTCGCAATTTCATAATGGCCATTGAGTCAGAACTGTTCACCCAAGCCACTCTCAAATTCCTAACCCATAGAAACTGAGATAATAAATATTTACTGTAGTTTTAAACCACTGAGTTTTGGGATAATTTGTTACATAGTAATAGATAACTAATATAGCACTTTAGAAAACTTCACACATGTGCTTCCATGTAAGTGGAAAGCACTTGACATTGAGGGGGCTGCATTTAGAAAATCAGAGAGGCTTTGGAACATTGAATCCTGTGTTCCCAAATACTGGCTCACAGATGCATATCAAAATCCGTTTGGGAACTTGAGAAAATACATATACGTGGGTCCTACCCAGGGAAACTTGTATTCATGAGGTCTGGAGCCTATGAATCTATATTTTACTTACTTCTATAAGTTCTCCAGTAGTTTTTGATGAACAGACAGTTTAGATCTAGACCAATGTCCTCATATTATAGATCAGGCAGTGCTGAGCTGGAAGTGGCCCTTCAAGGCTACAAAGCAAGGTATGGACAAAGGAAAGAATAAAACTCAAGGGTCCTAGAATTAAGTTTAAGGCTCTTGTCCCAAATTCACAGATATACCACTGAAGTTCTGATGTCAAAACAGGAGGGCAGCTAGAGATCAATTCATCTCAGGTGTGGAGACAGCACTGCCCATTTCCTCTAAGAACGTTGGGTGGGACGCTGCAGGCAGGCAGACAGGCTCCACTGCCTCTGTGGCTGGGCTAATCATACCCATCTCCGCACAGATGCCAGGTAATAGCATTGTAATGGCCTGCTGTGCTTTTAAAGTTGCACTGAATACAGCTTTTGAGTGAACATGGCTGCTGGGTTTAGACTGGACCTCCACCTGCCAGTCCCAGTCAAATGCCACGACTACAACTAGGATGGCTATGACCATGTTTACGTATGTACATAGGCATATGCTTGTGTGCATTTGAAAGAACGAGCATGGAGTGCAAAGGTCTATCTGTGAGCCCAAATATATGGTTGTGTGAGTATGAACTACGTGAACGGACACACCTGATTGTGCGTGTATTCATTGCCACCATCACATCCTGTACTCCAAAAAACACGCATGATTTGCAGACGCAGGAAATATCCGATATCATGCATGCTCCTTGTTCGTTCTTGGCACTACATGCGGTGATTTACAAAGCTACCAGCTCATATTTGATCTGAGCGAGACCTGACATGAAGCCATCAATCTGGTGGCTTTGTAAATATTTTCAGTGCTCCAGTCACAATGGGCACTGTGAGCTCTGTGAAGATAAAAGGCCTCACCTCTGCCATGGTATTTGTAAGGGGAAGGATGCAGCCAAGTAGGTGTGAGGGCGTTTGTAGAAACAACATTAGAGAAGGGTGTGGAGGACAGAGAACACCTAATGAGACTCTCTGCCCCCTGTTGCTCTCATCCCCCCAGCTCAGGGCTTTGGCTCCTCTCCTGTGGGCCTATTTCCAGTTGAAGTAGGAGGGGTGATTTTAAAGAGTTGGATGCAGCATTTGGCAACTTGGCTACTCGTCAGTCTTCGACTTTAATGTCCTAGTTCTAATTGCAGGTGATTCCAGCAACTGCTCCTCTCTCCTTCCTGAGGCTTTTGATATATATGCTTCTATGAGAGGTATTAATCACGCTGTATTACAGAAATTTGTTAATGTGCCTGAGTCTCGTGCCTCCTGGTCCTGGGGCTCCTTGAGGGCAGTAACTCTGTCTTGCTTACTGCTGTATCTTCATCCCTTAGCCCAGTAGCTGAAACCCAGGTGATGGCCAGTCAGCAGTGGAGGGACAGGTTCTGAATTAGGGCCTTGCTCCTATAAACAAATCTTTCCTGGAACCCTGGCACCTTAATACCCGGACCCCTGTCTTACTGCCTCACTCCACACCCGTGCTCAAGTCCCTGCCAGTGACGTGTCTGGGACCCCAGTTTTTCCTTCTGGGTACCAGCCAGTCTCTTCCCTTACTCCCACCATTTTCTGCAGAAGCTGAGCTCCTGTACCTTCCTTCTAGCCTATGCCAGCCAGCAAGCATGAAGAATCTGAATTGAGAGCCCTCTAGGATCTGTAAGTGCCAGGGGCCTGGGGTGCTAAACTCAGACAGCTGCCTGGACTTGAGGCCACTATCCTCTCTCTAGGTACCTGCTCTGTGTCTCAGTGTTCAGATCAGATTGCTGCTTCTGAAGTTTCAAGTGCCTATGTAGTGGAAAGATCCTGTTCTGATAAAGGGTAATAATAACAATAATTATATTGTTTGAATTATGAAGCTACTGTATATCTAGTGCCAGGTGTTTTACATACTTTATTTTTCACAGAGATGGTTTTTTCATCCTCTACTTTACAGATGAAGAAACTTAGGCTCATAGGGTTATATAACTTGCTTGAGCTCATATGAAGTCTGAAGTCAAGACCAATGGGAGTGTGGCACAGTGAGCTCGAGGGGACATATGCTATAGGTTCAGGAACACCTGGAACCTAGAATAGAGCTTGGTTACTAATTTGCCAATTCACCCTGGACAACGTACTCTTGGAGCCTTATCTGTAGAATAAGGAAAGCAGTAGCTACCTCTCTGGGTTATTATGACAACCCAGTGAATTGTGTCTGCAAAGTGTCTACCACAGAATTTGACACTTAGAAGGTACTTGGTAAGTGGGTAAGTGTTTGTTTCTGTCTCTCCTCTTCTTGACCTCTTCTAGTTCTATCTTGAGTTCAGGGACCCTGACAAAGAAGAAGCACACTAATGTAATTTCTGATCAGAACTGTCAGAGTTATATTTTCCTCTTGTTGTCTCTTTCTTTCCTTGTCTCTTATGGGCCATAATGAAAAAAGATGGTGTTCACCAGTCTTCAAAAAATTTTCCTCATAACGGTAAATTTATGTCCCCCTCCCTCACTGTTAGATCATTGTGAATGTGACAAGAGAGAGAGCCTTATAGAGAAGCAATTATCTAAGCAAATCTATTCCACACAAATCAAAGACAAAGATTACAATAAGAACAGAGACGTACATTATTAGGAAATTAAAGTGGAAATAAAATAAGGATTAGGAACCCTGAGTCTCAAATATTTAATTGTCATAATTGCCTAATTAAAGTGGTTGTTTTAAGCACTTCTCCCCTTACCCACGGGTGCTAGAGGGCTCTATTGCCAGGAAGACAATTGCAACACTTATCATAACATGAAAGCTGACCTCTGGCAAACCTTTTCTCTGAAAGAAGTTACGCTGCCTCTTCATTCATGCCTTCATTTAGCAACTACAAAGTGAGCGTCTACTACTATACACTGTTTCGTAGGTCGTTTGGGGGCCCATGCCCTGGAGGTAAATGGGTGGGCGAGACCTTCAGAGACAAGGTGAGCTGACTTGTATTACCCAAAAGACTGCTCACAGTTTGCCAAACCAAGAGAGCCACGGCCAGTAGCCTGTATGTGAAGACAGATCATGGCCAGGAGGTAGGTCAGACCAGAAGGAACAGAAGGGCACAAACAGAGACCAGTTCCCAGCAGATCAGGTTGGAAGAATGGACCAGGTAATGGACTGTTGGATTTGAGTGTGCAGATACAGATGTTCACTAGGTTACCTGTTATTTGTTCGGTGTCTGTCTGCCTCTGCTAGCCTGAAAGCCTTTTGAGGGCAAAACTTATGTCTATCTAATTTGCTATATCCCCAATGGCTAACATATAGTAGGAGCTTTTAAAAATGTGTTATTTAATTGAATTAAATTAAAATCACATTCCTTCCATGTAGACCTTGATGTATTTTAAGAGGACAGAACCTTAGAGGAGCTGAGCCTGGATGAACACCTACTAAGCCTGGCATATAGTAGATGCTCATTAAAAATGCATCGAGTAAATGAAACCATGAATGAATGAATGTCAAGCACTGTTCTGCACACTGGAATAGAAAGATAATTAATGCAGGGCTCTTGCCCTTCAATAGCTCTTAGATGAATGAGGGACACAGATTTGTGACCAGTTAATGAGAATCCAACCTGATCTGAGATGAGTCATACCATTTATCAAGCACAAGAGCTGGCATCTCATTTTCATTAATCTAGGGACTGCTGCCAGGATCATTTTTGTGGATCTTAAGACTTTATCTCCTCAACGTGAGTGTAAACTTTTCGAGAGCAGAGACCTGTATAGTAATGGGCTATCACTTTGTATTTGCTGGATGGAAGCATGAATGAAAAGGCAATGTAATTTTCCTTGAGTGGAAAAGTTTGCCTGGGGTTGTTTGCATATTATGACAAGAGCTGTGATTGTCTTCCCAAGTAAATTCTATGCACTGCATCCAAGTTTTCCTTCTTGTACTCTTTCTCTGACATTCTAGATATCTCTAAAAATTGGGTTAAAATGCTCAGTAAATCTACTACAAATACTGGGCCAGATACTAAGGGGAGAAGTTAAGGAATTATATGATTTTATCTCTGCTCTCAAAAGCCTTATCTCTAGTTGAGGAGATAAAGCCTAGATCCACCAAAAAGATCCCATTAGTAGCATCCAAACAGAGAAAATGAGATGCCAGATTTCGAGTTTGATAAATGGTAACCTGCCTCGCCCCCACAAGCTTCAGCCTGCCTTGCTATTCCAGTTTTTAAGTACCATTGCCCTGCTAAATGAGTTGGTTTGGCTAGGAACATTGATTTATTGGAATGGACTTGTGTTTCCATCACTCTGGGTTAAAAATAAAAAGTGTTGGGGCCTAAGACTGTCACAAAGAAGATGTAGGTAACTGATGATATAAGATGTCAGAGGCAGGTCAGGGAACAATTCATTTGGGAGGTGGTCTTGGAACTGTGCCTTGAAGGATGGATAGAATTCTATATGGAAAGAGTGTGAGCGCAAAGGGAGAAGTGAGGAACTATGCATGATTTGACACGTGTACCTCATCTCAGTCATCCTCACAACAGTCTAATGAGTTAAGTCATGCTCACATCCCCTTTTTGCGTTTGAGGAAACTGAACTTCAGTGGGGTGGATGGAGTCCTTTGCCTACAGACATCTGGCACCAAAATGGCCAGGCACAGAAGCTCGCTGTAGAGTTCTGAAGTCCACTCTCCTTCCCCACGCAGTTCTCTGCAGGGGAGCTGGGGATGATGGAATCGGAGAGTAAACTTGAATTCCCTGAAATCAATGAGCTAGAGCATTTATAAAAACAGAATTGGAACCCTTTTCTAATTTTCTAGTCCTTTCATTTGCTTTTATTTGACTGAGTCGTGGAGTTATTTTTGCCTTCACTTTGAAAGTAAAATCTCTGTAGGTTGGGAAAGCTGTCATACAACTGACAACTCCAGTTGCATTCAAACTCCAGGTCAGCTATTTTCAATGTCTTGCTTCCAAGAGAAAACAGTCTTCCTTGAGGAGAAATTAAGAGAAAGCAGTAGAAAAACAGAAGAATTGGGAGAAAGGGGCCACAGGAAAAATGAACGTGGTAAACATTCATATCAACCAGATAGAGAGAATTTCTGTGTATCAGCATTCTTGTGCAAACTAAGCGAGGGTGGTCTCCAGCATTTTCTTAGTGATAAATATAAAGAATTGCTCCCAGTGCGTCAAAAGGAGGACTTAGAGTAGAAATAGAAACAAAATTCAAAAGAAGGAGCCATGATATTTTTCAGAGTAGATACAGAGATGCTTAATAATTTACTTCATTACAGGATCCAACGTAACACTTGAAAGCCTCAATAAATAAGCATAATGGGTTCCCTTTAAAAATGTATTGGTTGGCAATTTATTTACTCATATATATGCACCTTATGGTATGTGACATGTTGCTCTTCCTCTCTTCGAGGAAAAGTACTCTACAGGAGGCTTTAATCAGTGCTGGCAGCTAAGGCCAGAAACTCTTTCCTTTCCATACTTTATTTCTCTCATTCTACATAGTCTTCGGGGTCTAGCTTCCTTTTTCTTCTCTTATTTATTTATTTTTTTAATTCTCTTTCATTTATTTTTATTTCTATATCTCACTTTTTGTTAATTTCTTTCTTTCCTCTTTCTCTGTTTCTCTCTTTTTTCTTTATTTCTTTCTTACATTTTTTTCTGTGTATTCCTCTTCTTTCTTTCCTCTTTCTCTCTTTGTCTCACTTTTTTTCAGTTTCTTGCCCACCTTTTTTTTTCCCCTGCTTTCCATCCTTCTTTTTTCCTTCCTCCCTTTCTCTCTTTCTTCCTTATTTTCCTTTCTTCCTTCTCATTCACTCATTACTGCTTCAACAAATTGCAGCAAATCCTGGCCCCAAGAGCCCTCAATTGCTTTGAGGAAAAGATATAGGAAAAGTATAATTCAGTATTATCGATACTATAAATGATGTATATAGAAGATATGCATATTAGGATCAGGTAAAATTCTAGGCACACAAGTGATATATAAGTGAAAATTAGCCTCAACTTTCTAGAAAGAAATTTAAAAATGTGTAGCCAAAGCTTTAAAAGTGGACATATACATTGACCCAGTAATTCCACTTTGAGGAATCTATTCTAAATGATGGGAGGAAAAGAATAAATCTCTGAATATAGAGAAAGCTTTATGCAAAAGAAGTTTATAATATATATACATTATTCATTACAAAATTTTGTTTTTTAAAAACCCTAAATTCTTTAAAAAATAATAGTGCATCTAATCAGTCAGGTCAATTCTATCTGAGGTAAGAGTTGGAGGAGGGTTCTAGAAATGCTTCCTGGAAGAAGTGACAAGTAAGAAAAGTTTTGGTTCAATAAAAAAATTATACTCCAGAAACAGCAGCAACAAAAATTTTTGAACAACTGCTAAGTAATATGCAATATACTAGATGTTTTGATATACTTGTATTTTATTATCCTTTATTGAACACCTGTGTGGCAGTTTGCTAGATTTTTAATTTGTTCTTTGCTATGTATAATCTTAGGTTTTCAAAGAATTCTTAAAGGTTAGTGTAAGTATCCTTATTTTAAATGTCATGAAAATGAAGCTCAGAGAAAAGAATAAACTTGCTCAAGATCAAACAAATAAGCCGTAATTCTGGGACTTAAGCCTGGGTCTCCTTACTCAAAGGGTGGTGCTTATTCCAGGGCCTTGGTTGACCTAATGGGGGCTTATGTAATGGTACATTATAAAGTATGCAAAACTCATAAACACCCATACATATGGAAGTGGAGAAGGTGCTTGTTCTTAGGTCACTATGCTAGTTTGTTTCCCATTTGCGAAAAG
Organism: Pteropus medius; assembly: GCF_902729225.1. Lineage (NCBI taxonomy): Eukaryota > Metazoa > Chordata > Mammalia > Chiroptera > Pteropodidae > Pteropus > Pteropus medius. The sequence goes on from NW_024340696.1 coordinate 6,243,047, forward strand.
GTTCCGCACCATTCTTATTAAATGAGCAGTTCTCCTCTCTGAAAATCCCAAATTGAGACAGTAGTTACCCTAGTTGTGAAAGCATGGCAACAGTTGCTTTCTGTGGTTAATCTGAAAGGCTGGTCAGGGTCACATGTACTGTAATCTTAATAGAATTAGATGCATCGGCAGTTTGCACCACAGGTAGGCTCAGCTGCCTGGAGTAAGGTCATATTTAGAACGCCATTCCTATCTCTCAATGCCACTCGGCCTAATCAGACACTGTCACCAAAGAGAAATGACTACGGCGATAGATCTCATGGCAGTTTCCAAAGCATAACTACATACATTTTGATTCTCATAATAATTGTATAAAGTAGACCAAGCAATCTTTAGTACCCTTGCTTGACAGATGAGGAAATTGATGTCTGGTGAATACAAATGCTATGGCAATACTATAAATTGATACATTTATTGTGGAAAGTAATTTGAGCACACATATACAGCAACTTAAAAATACATGTATTGTTTCAGCTTAATAATTCCACCTTGGAGAAACTGTCCTAAGGAAAGAATAAAAAAATATACAAAAAGCTGTGTGCCAAGGACATTTACAGTAATATTATTTAAGATAACAATTAACTGGAAACCACCAAAATGCTCAGGCCTAGGGTGAAGACTAAGGAAATTCTAGTAAATCCATCCCATACATGGTTATAGAACAAATAAAATGGTCTTTTAGCAAAAGGTTTATGATAAGATGGGAACATGATAACATATAATGTCAAATAAAGAAAATAAACTATATATACAATAATAGTATGGTCACAACTACATAAAATACTGTAAGGAAATATTCCAAAGTATTAGTAGTGATTACCTCAGGGTATGGCATAGTGATTTCTTAATAATATGCTAATAATTTTAAAAAGTAACACTTGGAATAATTACAATACATCAGGCATTTTGCATGTATTTATTCATTTAATTCTCATAACGCTGTATGGACTGAATGTGTATGTTCCCCCAAAATGCACCTGTTGAGTTCCTAGTCCCCATGTGATGGTATTAGGAGGGGGGAACTCTGGGAGGCAATTAGGTAATAAGGGTGGAACCCTCAAGGATGGGATTAGTACTCTTAAAAAAGAGACTCTGACTCTGAGAACTCTCATATCCTCTTTCTTTCATGCGAGGATACAGTGAAAAGTCAGCACAACCTGGAAGGGGCCCTAACCAGAGCCCAATCATGCTGGCATCTTCATTTTGGACTTCTAGGGACTCTGAACTGTGAGAAATAAATTTCTGTTATTTACAAGCCACCTACTCTGTGGTGTATTTGTCACAGCAGCCTGAACTAAGACAGGGACTATTACACATGAAGCTTAGGTCTCAGTTTGTAAGTGGCAGAGATGGGTCTCCAAGCCCACACTTACCCAGAATGCTCTGCTGGCCTCTCTCTGACAGCTAGCTAACAAACACAGAGAGCTTACTAGGTTTCCACTTCTTACCTAGACCATCACATTTAATTTTTCTATTAGTGTGATGAGGAATGTACTATAATTATTCTTATTTCACAGATAAAGCAACTGGCATTTGAAGAAATTAAGTTACTTGTTTAAAGTCCCAGTCCTAACACAGGCAGACTGATTCCAAGGTCCTAGCATTTGACCATTATAATAAACTGCCTGCTTCTTCTTGGTCTTGATTTCTATCCTTTCCTAAACTTTCTGCAATGAAGATATTTTCATTATGATTTCAATTAGATGTCATATAACCATGTTAATTCTGCTCGCTATTTTTGTGAATCAAGTTTTATTGGAATACAGATATGCCTATTACGTACCACCTATGGCCACTTTCATTTACAAGGGCAGAGTTGAATAATTGAGACACAGACCATATGGCCTACGAGCTCTAAAAATTTTACTATCTAGCTCTTTATAGAAAAAGTTTGATGACCCCTTATTTAAATCATCACCGAGCTTGTAAAGGTAATAAGGGAATCAGAATCTTGGTCTTCTAGCTATTGAATGCTTGGAGGCAGTAGGTAGGAAGAAAAATGAGGAAGCATGCCTCTAAGTACCTTCGTATATATGATACACTCATGCCCAAATCTGCAGCTAGCTCTCTCTTCTCTGACCGGGCTAATAAGAAGAGTACCCTATTCTTATTAGCCCGGACTAACAAAATCTAGAACAAATGATATGACTAGTACTTTTTTAAAATCTCTAAACCATTCCATGAAAGCCTGGATGGACAATTATAACAGCAGCAATGAATGACTCTGGGGTCCTTTGTAAATTGCCAACTCTAAAACCACTTTGAAAGACTTGGGTGTGTCCACAGGATGAAAAATTGGAGCAGACAAGTGAGAATCGAGAGTGTTTTTAAAGAGCATTCCAGTCATTTCAGAAGTTTCCCATCTAAACAGAAATGCAGGAAACGGAAGACGCACCCTGCAGAATTAAAAGTCTTTCTGCCAAAGTGGGCCTTGTGGGGTATTCCAGCTTGGAACAAGGGTGAAATCATTTAGCACCCCCTGAAATTGAAGCTAGGAGTCAAGGAGGTTAGAGAACAGACCATGTAGCCTCTGGACAGTAAAGCTAAGCTACAAGCGACTGAAGAACTGGAACCAAGTCAGGTTTTATGTTAGATCAGTCTCCTTGAGTTGGGGATGTTCTTATAGACATGGAAAGAAGTTTAAAGAGGTCTAAAGAAGTGAGAAGAGAGAGTGATAGAAAGAACATCTTTTGAATACTATTATATACTATGTTATACTGTCCTCATGCATTTTCTTATAATATCTATTGGTGCTATCTCCAATTTACAGTTAAGAAAACTGAGGCTCAGGGAGACCAATGAAATTACTCAAGGTTACACATCTAATAATAACAATAAAGAAGACTTACCGAGTGCTACATAGTATAGCAGTTTAGAGGACTGCACCCTGGAGTTAAGACCTCCAGAGTTTGTATCTCAACTCTGCCACTTATCTTGAGAAAATCACTTAATGTTTCTGTGGCTCATTTTCTTCGGCTGTAAAGTAGGGAAAACAAGTGCACTCATTTTGAGTAGACATAAGAAGTAAATTAGTTAATTAATATGGACAATGCTTAGAACACTATGTGATACTTAGTACTATATAAGTGTTTAAGTTAAAACTATGTGCTAGGCAGTGCCCTAAGTATTTCATATACATTATTCATGTAATCTTAACAATAACCTTATAAGATAGTTTCTCCTCTATTTTATAAATGAAAAATCCAAAGCTCTAAATAAATAAGCATTTATTTCAAATGGTAGAGGCAAAAGTCAAATGCAAATAGCCTAACTCCAGAGCTGACACTTTTAACCATGTTGCTGTGCTGCCTCTACCTGGTGAGTATTAGAGGTCTGTTTCCCATGCTCATGTCTAGATGTTTTATGACTTGGCACCCGCCTTGGTGCTGCAGCTCTATTTGAGCACAAGTTCCATCATGGAAGACCACTACAGCTCCAAGCCTCAGAGTCTGGATCACCTTCCAGGTCATCTTCTGTTCCCTATCTGGGTTTGCCCTGTGCCTGGACCTGAGTCCAAGGGTACTCTTCTTATTAGCCCTAAGAGACTGTTGTATTAACAGAGAGAGACCTTGCTTAGGATGATTTCTAACTGGGCCTTTTTTAATGTCTTTAGCATGTTATGAGAAGTGAATAGTCCAGGTAGGAAATCTAGGCAGGAGACTGTGTAGCAAAGTGGGGAAGTCATGGCAACTGGAATCTGAGGTCAAAGTTTAAGACCTGTGTACTAGTTTGTTTGGGCTGCTGTTACAGAGCATCATGGACTGGGTACCTTCAACCATGGAAATCTGTTCCTCACAGTCCAGGATCAAAGTTGGCAGGATTGGTCCTCAGACTTCTCTGCTTGCACATGGCCATCTGCCTGTGTCTTGATTTTCCCTCTGTGTCTGTCTATGTACTAATATCTTCTTATAAGGATACTAGTCATGTTGTATTAAGACCCATCCATAATACCTCATTTTATCTTCATTACCTTTTTAGAGATGACCTATTTTGGAATACAGTTACATTCCGAGGTTAGGACTTTAACATTTTGATTCTGGGGAGACACAATTCAGTTCAAAACAACTAGACTCTACCACTTTTTAGCTGTATGACTTTGAGCAAGACGTATAACTGCTCCAGTTTTTATTTTCCCTAAATTTATTAAATTAAACAAGAAAAAGAAGCACCTCACAGGATTGGTGTGTAAGGCAAAGAAGATGCTAAAAGAACTGTACTAACATTTAGACCTACGAATTTACCTTGCTTCCCAAGGCTAGACGACACATAAGATAATGGTAATATACTTGGAATCCCTGTCTAATTTTAGACATTGTATTTTAAAAAGGACGCCTGGTTAATTGGAGGATCCAATTTGAGAAGGACCAGAATAATGAGAAGTCTGAGGTAGAGAACATGAAAGGGACAGTTGAATTAAACCAAGACGTTTAGCTTAAAGAAGAAGAAATCGGAAGGATGGATGCAGAGAGCCATGTTAAAACACTTGTTTACTATTGTAGTAGAAAGGGAATGCAATTAGTCTTCTTGGCATCATAGAGGAGATCCAGTGATAAAAATTTATAAGGAAGAAGATTTGGGCCCAATAACAAGAGGAATTTCTAATAGAGCATTCAGAGTTGAGATACTGATTTTCCTCTCTCAGAAAGTATAAGGCCCCAGTGTTTTCTGAGCATCTACTCCACCAAATATGATGCTTAAAAATTTCACATAGAGTAGACAAGAGGGGATCAAGTCTGCAGTGGGTGGGAGGTTGGAATACCTGTCTTCTGAAGATTCTCCAATTTTAAGGTTCTCTCACCCATATACTATATTGCTTATGAGAGAGAGAAACTTACACAGGCAAATTTTAGTTAACGAAGTCATCTCATGAGGAAATAGAGATTCTCATGAAACTTACTGCAAAATATATAAATTTCTCACAAATGACTGGGACAGGAAACTAAAAATGTTCAGGGATAGAAGCAACTTCTCTCTCTCCCTCATTGTGCATGGCTCTCAAACAGCCTCCTAAGCCTCAGAATCCAGCTTACCTTCCAGGTCCAGCACACTCAGCAAATCAACTAGAACTTTTGACTTGCAACTCCAAAGGAAGTCAGCTTGGGTAGGATACCCATCCTTCGTTCTGTGAGCTAGGGCAAGTGCAGGCCGAGATGGAAGCGTTACATGATTCAGGGAGCTGTCTTGATCCATCCTTCTTGAAGTGGGTCAGAGTTGTCAGAACATAGAGCGGGGGAGCTGCCCTAAATCATGTTTGCATCAGGATTTCTCTAGAGATTTTTGACTTCATCTTCCCTCAGAGATTCTGATTCCACTGGTATTGGTTAGGGTTTGGGAATCTTTATTTTTGAATTGCCCTCATAGGTGATTCTAACAGGAACCTCTGTACCACATTGTGATTCTGTCCTTCATGCTGCTAACTTCCCCATTTCTAAATCAAAATGCACTCTTTTCTCATAGGAATGTATTTGTACTTCTCATAGAACATCCATTAAATTATACTTAGTCCAATTTTGTCCTGTATCTCCAACTTAGTTATATGGTCCTGAAGGGCACAAATTATTTCTTCCTCATCTTGCCAACTCCTACAGCATTTACCACAGGGCTGGCACAGCGTCGATTTCCCACATAATCAATATGGTTCTGAGAACCTACAGAAGGGTACATTAACAGGATGTTTCCTACCTTCCCCATCTGGGCAGGGAAACCCACTCAGAAAATGCCTAATTGTTCTGTGATTTGACAAAGCAGGGTTAGTCAGGCTGGGATGAGGGTGATTAATTACAAGAGGCACGCTGTGCTGCCCCAGAGGCTGGTAGCCTATGTTACACAGTCAATTAGCTACCAGACACAATCATCTACACTGTTATTTATTACTGGGTATGCCTGAGCAGTGAATCCTGTGAGGCAGAGAGTAAGTGAGGGGATCTGTCACTGCAGGCCTCTGGGCAGAAAGAAACAGAGAACATGAGGGGGGACCAAGGACCCCTGAACAGGGGCCTTTCTCTCCAAGTCAGGCAGCTGGAGACATTCCAGGTCCTCCCATCACAGCTCTCAACGCACATGTTGAGGAGGAGCTAAGCGAATTCAGTTTGATCAGGGCATGCAAGGCACCAGGGAGGCCCCAGGGGTAGAGAACACAGAAGATATTAAGATTTGTTCATGAGAAGTCTGCAAGCTGGTGGCTGAGAAGGAGGCATGCACTAGAGAAAAGAGAGATCACAATAAAACTTCAAGTATCTTTACCTGACCTCAGTAGATAGGTTGTAGATGAGAAATCATGAGTGGTATGGATCATCATTGTTGAAAGGCAAAAGAACATCACTTTTGACAAGGGTGATCTGGAAAGCTGTGGAATGCCAGCCAGACCTGGAGTGTAAAAGGAAGAGACTTGCAGGAAAGAGAGAAGAAAAGAAAGCTTAAACTTTGTAGACACCTCCTCTCAGACATTGCACTTGACGTTGCGAAAGATAGTGCTATGTAGTGGAAAACCCACGGGTGTTGGGACCAGATTCAACCTGGCTTTGAAAATCTTGGTTCTGCGTCTCATCTCGGGCTAGTTTCTTCCCCCTTCTGTGGCTGTTTCCTAATCTGTAAAAAGGGAAAAATATATTTATCTCGATATGTGGTTACGAAGGTGGCTTGAGATAATCATATATGTGGAACATCTGGCAGGTGCTCAAGAGGTGAAAACTCTTGTTATTTTTGCTGTACAAAACAGACCCGCAAAGCTGGCTTATCCATCTCATGATGAGAAAATTAAGGCTTAGAAAAATGATGTAATTTATCCAAGATCGCAAACTGGTAAGGGGCAGAGTCAGAATTTAAAGTCATATCTGTTTGAACTCAAAGTACACACATTCCCACTACATCTTAAAGAGAATGGGGTAACACAGGATGTATTTAAGGGAAAATGAGTACAAAATTTGGTGGGGAAAGAGGTAGGCTTACTCATGCTAACAAATTAGTCTAAGATGAAACTGGCTTCAACTACTTTGAGCTCCCTAACCATCTTTGTTCCCCTTTACTGCGCCTCTGCCCTGTCACTCCCTCTGGCCTCCACAACTCTGAGTGGCCTTGCTTCCACTGGTTTCTGTTGCTCCCTGCCATCCTTATTGCCCATTGTTTATGTTCCTCGGGGTACAGGGCAGCTTGGCAATATCTTGAAGAACTTTTTCCCCTTCTTAATAAACTGAGCAGTTCCCCTCACCTCCAGCCTCCCCAGTATGATTTCCTAGGCCTCTGAGACTGGAGACACAGTTCTGTAATGTCACACTTAGCCCTTTTTCTTCACAAGGGAATTCCACGCTAGTGAAGAAGCGGGGAGAAAAGACAGGTCCCTAAAGGACTGAGGACCAACAGCTCCCCTTTAATCCTGAGCTATGTGATAAAGTCCAGATCCTTAGGCTTTATTCCCACCACAGTGATAAATTACCTTTCAGGTGTGTCCACTCACCACCATTTGCCATTTTGTTCCAAAGCCCCGCCCGCCCATATCTCCACATGCAACCTGTGCCTGCTTGTGTTTGACCCTAGGAATTGGGAGCCAATTCTTTCCTAGGAGTCTCTTCAACTTCTAAGAAACTTACAATATAGATATGGTATAGACAAGGCAGTTACATAGTTCCACTTTCTAGTCATCCCTGAATACTGGTTCTAATGTAGCTGTTTCCCCTGTTGCAATATTATTACTCTTTAAGGTACCAGCTATACAAGCCAGTTTTCTCAGCCAGGAAGCTCAGATTCTTCTTTTTCTTATTCCTTCTTCTTATGGCTAGCTCTATTAAAATAGGAGTAGTTGTATCTCTGGGTCTTCCAGAAAGAAATTTGTACCATTTCCTCTAAAGTAATAGTGACTAATATGGGTCTAAACACTCAATCCCTAAACCAGGACTTAAAAGAAACTTAAAACTAAACACCAGAGGCCCACCCAGGACAAAAGCATCTCTTCGACGTTGAACATTCTTACATGAGGATGATGACTGGAGGCTCTTCTGCTAGAGAAGTGATTCTCAACATCTAACTTATATCAGAATGAATCAGTTTCTAAAATGTCTACCAGATTCCGTGGTGATGTTGATGCTGGTGGTCTGGGGGCCACTTTAAGGACTGCTCTTTCAGAAAACCTCTGTACTTCCATATTACTGAAGTTTACTGTTTTAGAATTCTGGAAAGCTCTTCACACTCCCTTCTACTGACCTTCTGCTCTTAATTAGGGCCAGGAATGGTTTCTAGCTGGCTTTTCGTGACAACGACTTTTCCAAATGGTGGAAACAATCTCCCCTTGAGAATCAAAGAATGACCCTATTTAGACATGCTCCAAAAAAAGTTGACTTCTCAACCTGAAAAGCTCATTTAAGTTCAAGAGCCAGGGGAATGTTAAGTGTGTAAATTATATGGAAGTCTTGCACAACAGGGAAGACCAATATGGAAATATTATTAGAAATGTCATGTGGCTTTTTCCTTTGGGTTATAATGTATGAAAAAAGAGAACTTTAACTTACTTGGCAACTTCATGTTTATTGTTTAACAATCTTCTCCCCTCATGCCTTATTTGTGAGTAAGCTCATATGGCCAGAAGTTAGATGTGCATTCTCTTTATCAAATGATCTGGTACATTTTATTTATTTATTTTTTTTAATTACAGCTGAAAATTCTGACTTGGTTCAGAAAAGTTCAGGGAATTGAGAGGAGAAAGAGATTTTTTTCTCATTTTACTCACAGGCTAAGCTGAAACTACAATTGGTCTCTCTCAATAAGATCCCACTTAAGAGTTTGTTCCCTTGAGTAGGGTCCTTTGAGCAGGGCTCTCCATCCAGGATGTAGGACCTGGGGCAACCCTGTGCAGTTCAAGGCTCTGAGACAGTGTTTCTTATTATAGTGTGAAGCACAGGAAGTGAGAAGAGTTTTAACATCAAATATGTTTGGGAAATGCTAGATTAAATAGTGAAACAAGTTTATTTATTACAGGACTTCTCAGAACCTTTATTTTGATGGTTTTCATAATGGATCTCTTGGAGCAGAGATAATGCTGTTAAGTCTTATAAATTTAATTTTTTGAGTAGGCAATATAATCATATGGGTTCAAAATTCAAAATCTATTAAAAGGTATACATTTCAAGAATCTTTTCTTCTTTATACAGTTCATCTCACCACAGGCAATATTATTTTCTTGTATAATCTTCTAGAAATGTGTTGTGTATAGCAAATATATACATAGATATTTTTTCTATCCACTTCTAAACAAATAATATCATATTATAAACACCAATATACATATAATTTTTTCTTATCATATGTTTTTTCCATGTTAGTACATTAAAAAGCATCTTTATTTTTTGAACAACATTGTAGTTTTCCATTTCATAAACGTCCAGTTCTATGCCTTGTGGATATCTAATTCTTTCCAATTTTAAGTTCCTAGAAGTATTGCTGCAATAAATAATCTTATACATAGATATTTTACATGCGTGAGACAAATCCCAGAAGTAGAATCTCTCACTCGATGTACAAATTGATCCTTGAATAATACAGGTTTGATCTGCACTGGATTCATTTATACTCAAGTTTCTTTCAATACATATACAGTCAGCCCTCCAAGTTTCTGGGCTTCATATCCATGGATTCAACCAATCAGAGACTGAAAATAGAATTTTCTATCTGTGGTTGGGAGTCCGCAGATGCGGAGTGCCAACTGTATGACAGTATGCATTGCTCTATACCATTTTACACAAGAGATTTGAGCATCCATAGATTTTGGTATCTGCAGGGGGCAAAGGGAGTTGTCCTAGAACCAATCTTCTGAGGTCAAAAGTTATGTAGATTTTTGGCTGGGGTAGGGCCTGGGAAGTATCTCTAACACCTCGTCTGTCCCCCATTGTTCAAAAGGCAACTGTATATAAAAAACAGTGTGGGAATGAGAATGCCATTATTAGATTTTTGGAGATTTGCCAAAATGATAGGTGAAGAATGTTTTTTTCAACATGGTAATAATTTGCATTTTTCTTATTATGAACGATGCTGAACATTCTTTCATACATTTAAGAGCCTTTTGTATTTCCTTTTCCGTGAACTCTTTATGAACTTTGCCCTTCTCTCATTGAGTTGTTGGTCTTGTTTTCATAGATTTTTAAGAGCTCCTTTGTATTACAGAAATTAGCCCTTTGTTATATGAGTTGAAAATATTTTTCCTATTTTTCTGCCTTTATCCTGGATAATGGTGGTTTTTTTGCTATCCAGAATTTTTTATGTAAACAGAATTATTCATCTTTAAAGATTTTTTATGTAAATAAAATTATTAAAATTTAAAGATTTTTGGATTCTTTTAATCATAGTTGAAAGCTTTTTCCTCTCTGAAATTGTAAAATAATTCTTCCACAGTTTTTTTTATTGCTTTTAAGTTTCCATTTTTACATTTAAATAGTTGATTCTTTGACATTTATGCTAGTGTAAAGTGGGGTTTATACATCCATTTTTTTCCAAGATGGTTAAATTACTGTACCAACAATAATTATGGAATAATTTAAATCTTGTCTCCAATGGTTTGAAATACCACTTTTATTACTTATTAAATTCCTGTGAGTGTTTAAGTCTGTTTCCAAATATTTAATGGTTATGTGGATCATTTTTCATTCATGCCATAGTAGCATACTGTTTTAATTGTTAAAGCTTTATAGTATGTTTTAATATCTGGTAGGTCTTGTTCCCTTGTCACTGTTCTAGATTTCCCTGGCTATACATTTTTGTTTATTTTTCCAAATAAACTTTACAACTAGCTTGTCTGATTTTTAAAAAATTTAGTTGGCATATTTATTAGATTGTTTTAAATTTATAGATTACTTACTGAGAATTGACATCTTTTTGAGGTTGTGGCTTTCTTTCAAACAATATAGGATGCCTTTTTTTTTTTTTACATTTGTTTAAGCCTTTATAAATCCCTCAAAAAAAATAAAAAATTTTCATTTTATAGAGCTGACATATTTCTTGTTTATTTCTAGATATTTCATCTTTTGATACTATTGTAAACAGAGTATTTTCTGCTATACTACAAAGCTTTTTCTGAAGGAAATCTTATGGGACTGGTGGTCTTTGGGATCACCTTTAAAAATTCTACTTAAAAATCCTCTGTGCTCTAAATAAAGTGTGTCCTGAATGGGAAAATGATATTTCCACAGAGTATCCAGAGACTGTACAAAGAAAGGGAAGAGAATAACTATTCTTTTGCCTTTGGAAGAATTGGATAGTTTTGGTCCCATTCTGTGTTTTATAGAAACACTCAAAAGATATCTGAACTGAAAATTGCTAAAAGATCAAGCAATTAAATTCTTTCAGATGGAGATGAGAAAACAAATGATTAGAGAGAAAAAAATGGCCTACTGATGTTGGGTAGAGCCAGGGTCCTGGCCCAAATCGGGATTTCTGAGGCTTCCTGTAGCTGAACTTCCTTGCTACTTATTCTTCATTGAATTACTTTATGATTTCCTGAGGGTTTGAGGGCGTGTACCTAACATCTATTTTGTGTTTGTCATGTATCGAACACTATATCACCTACTGCATATACACTGGTCTTATTGACATTATACATTCAATTTGTCAATTTATCATTCAACTTGCAGTCAAAGCTTTGTTATCTTGCATGTATGAATCATAGCTAAGGTACAGTAGAGACCCAGAGTGAGCTCTCATTTCTAAAGGAGTTCAGAAAATTAAAGGTTGCTGTACTAGTTGAATGGAAGCAGGGTCTAGACCTCCATCTATTGTTTCTTCCTTGATTCCCCCAGTCTTTCCCAACTCAGGTAAGAGGAGTTTAACCTTGGAATTTCTTTAAGCCTGATTAGAGTTGATGATTTGTCAATCTTTCTTTGACTTCCATGATGATTTCCTTCCTACTTTTCTTCCTAGATAATCAGGAGTTGACAGCAGTTTACCAGAAAGGTCTATTAGTGATGATAATTAGGCCAACAAGTTTTTTGTTTTTTTTTTTCCCCCTCATACAATCTGGTGGAGGGAGCATGGACTTGAGGAGGCAAAAGGAATGGGCTAACATTTTGCTCTAATAGTTACTAATTGCATGACCTGAGGATGGTCACCTAAACTCTCAGGGTTGCTTCCTTTTCTCATCAATGGGACAGTGCATAAAAACTGTAGTGAAATATTATTCAGTAGTCAAAGTATATGAATTATAGTGATATGCAAAAATCCAGAAGAATCTTAGTAATATACTTTTTGTGTCTGTTTATTTTTCTTTTGTTTGTTCATTTTGAAGCAAACTCAAACTTACAGAAAAGTTACAAGTATGGTCCAAATGCTTTTTTCCCCCTGACCCATTTGAGAATAAATTGTTAATCTGAAACTTCATTGCTCTTGAATAGGTTAGGGTTTATTTTCTACATACAAGGGCATTCTCTTATAGAACCAGAGTACAAGCCATCATCAAAATCAGGAAATTACATTAATATTTGACCACCATGTAATCCTCAAGCTTCATTTAAGTTTTTTCCATTTCTCCAAAATGTCTCTTAGAGAAAAAAGCATCTGGTTCAGAATCACATATTGCATTTAGTTGTCATGTCTTTTTAGCCTCCTTCATCTGAAACAGTTCTTCAATTTTTCTTTGACTTTCATGACCTTTACACTTTTGAAGATTACAGCAGTTATTTCATAGACAGTCTCTCAACATGAGTTTGTCTGATGTTTTCTCATGATTAGATTCAGGTTATGTACCTTTGGCAAGAATATTCCAGAAATAAAGCTGTATTCTTTTCATTGCATTCTATCAAGCACATGATTTTGATTTGTCCCATTGCTGATGAAGTTCATTTTGATCCCTTGATTAAGATGGTGTCTGCCAGGCTTCTCTACTGTGAAGTTACCCTTTTGCCCTTTAGTAATAAATTTTAGGTAAAAACATAAGTCTAAAAATTATAGACAGTAAAATGACTTTTTATAAAGTTAAAAATAACTGTTTTAAAAATGCTTATTAGGAATATAAATAGATGAGATAAAACCACATAGAAAGGAAAGCAAAGGAATGATGAACACGGTATTAAGGTTGACAACCACACTGGATGGAAGGAGGAAGGGGGGTGAGAAGATGAGAGAGGAAGGAAAGTATAGGGATATGTAAGTAATTGCCAAGTTCCTGGTGTTAGTGTTGGGTGGTGGGTTCAGAGAGGCTTATTACATTGTTAAAAACAAACAAGAAGTAAAAGAAGGCCATGCTTGGACCTATGGTGAGAGGGAGTCAAGAACCATTGATTATGATTGATCCAAATCTATGCACTTATGGTCTAATTTTAACAAAAATTAAAGATTGTTTTACAGATAAGTAGTAGAGAGATATTGGGAAGTGGAAGAGAAGAAGTTCTAAGTTTACTTTAATACACTCTGCCTCCAGCCCCAGCCACAGTGATCATGCTTCTGTGATGGGAGACAAACACTCTATATCCTTCTACAACCTTGGCCACAGCTGATTGGTTTGAATCCAGAGAATAGACTATACAGATCTAAGAAAGACATTAAAGCTTAGAGTATTTTGATAATAAAATCTAGGAAAATTCTTCTTCCTGCAGCAATTTTGCATCCCCAGAATATTTGCATTTTTCCAGCTTCATTTCCCTTTTGCAAGAACACAGGAACTTTCCAGTTCCCTACCTCACAAGGCCCTAGCACTTGCATGTTAGGTTTGGCACGGTCGATACAGACAGGCCTTTATTGGAAAGAGTCCTGGGTTCTAATCTTACTTGCATCGTTAATTGCTAAGTGACCATCTTCAATTGCTAAGAGACACATTATTTCTCTTCCATAGGCCTTAATTTATCCAGCTAGGATTACCTACCCTTTTCTTTACCCTAGAGATTCTGATTACTTAGATGTGGATAGAGCCCAGGCAGATGTATTTTGAAAAAGTTACTCATGTAAGAATCGATGTACTTGTTGTTCTCTACATCTCCTTCACACTCTAATGTTCTTGCTTTAACACTTTAATGCTGGGTTTTTCTAGGTGTTCTCCTTTCTGGTAAATGTCTATTGAGTTGAGTTTTTCTCTAGAAAATGACCACACCTCATGGAGGTGGGCACACAAATGTCTGCTCTGTGATATCACATTTAGCTGTAGTCCCTTCATCTAGGGGTTGACACCTGACTCAAAATAGGTCAGTTATACTGTTGACCCTTGAACAATATGGGTATCGACTGTGCAGTCCACTTATACACAGTTTTGTTTTGTTTTTCAATTGACCAGTGCAATTCAATCCATGTTGTTCAAGGGTCAACTGTAGTCTCGTTCTTGAGAATTTTGAATTAGGACAACAAGATTCCAATCTCAATCTTGGCCTTTTTCTTGAATCAGAAATAAAATTTCTGCATTGTAAGTTTGGGTAACAGAGAAAAGTTTTAGAACAAAACTGATGCACCAAAAAGAGGAGAGATGGGAAATGAGATATGCATACTGAGTTCTCAAATTGTTTTTAATTTCTTGGTTTTAGTCTCTCTGGATACCTGGTTTCCTTAATACCCTTCTGTGATGGTTAATTTTATGTATCAACTTGACTGGGCTGAGGTATGTTGAGATAGCTATACAGCAATATTTCTGGGTGTGCCTGTGAGGGTATCTCCAGAAAAGAATAACATTAAAATCTGTAGCCTGAGTAAAGACAATCACCCTCACCAATGTGGGTGAGCATCATTAAATTTGTTAAGAGCCTGAATAGAATAAAAAAGCAGAGGAAGGATGTCTGCTTGAGTTGAGACATCTAGATTCTCCTGCTTTTGGACATTGGTGCTCTTGTTCTTGGGCTTTTGGACTCAAACTGGGATTTACACTATCACCCTCTCCCCGCACAGATTCTCAGGCTTTTGGACATGGACTGGCTTTCCTGGTTCTCCAGCTTGAAAACAGCAGATTGTAAGACTTCTTGGCCTCTATAACCACACCAACTGATTCTTATAATCTCTCTCTCTCTCTCTCTCTCTTTCTCTGTGTATATATACATATATATATACACATACACACCACTATATATACATATTATATATATAATATATACAATGTATATACACATTGTATATATGTGTATGTGTATACATACACACATGTATGTATATATACATTGTGTGTATATATATATATATGTATGTATACATACATGTGTGTATATATACATTGGTCCTATTTTTATGGAGAAACACACTGACTAATACATTTTAGGTAGATGAGACGATGAGATAATAAAGTCACCTTTATATTGCTTAAGTTGCCTCTTTTGAGATAATTAACACAATAATTAGCTCTCTACTGTCCACTGCCCAGCTCATCCTCTTTCATCCTGGACTGTTAGAACTTCATTGTAAGTTAATAAACTATAGGCCAAATAGCTATAGTTAGAAAACAAACTGTTGAACTAGGAAGTGAAGGAGGGGAAGTCAGAGTGATATAAAAGTAAGCTAAAGTTCTTAGTTTCTCAGAGTGAGATAAATATTTATTAATGCCAGACATTAGAAAAATATATTTGAATATATGAGTTAAAATTTTCAGGGTAGCTGCACCAAATATATATATCTTTCAAATAAGAAGAGGAAAATAAAATGACAGAGGAAATTTTATAACTTTTGATATTATAGATCTCCCCATCAGAAAAACAAAGTCAGAAACAGGAAGTCTTTCTCAGTGAAAAGAACAATGATATTAAGTCAGTGATGAGAATGCCAGTTTTGTCCTACCAAATTGACAAACAAACATATTATAATATCTAGTATTATCAAGAGTGTGAAGAAATGAACTTCCTATGAACTTCTGGTGTGAATATATATTGCTACAATCTTTCCAGAAGGAAATTTGGCAACATATGCCAAAGCAGTGATTTATGTATCTTGACTTTTGACCCCAAAATTCCTCTTCCAGGAATGTATCCTAAGGAAATAATTAAGAATGTAAATAAAAGTATTTATTCTAACATGGTTTATGATAATGAAAATGTTAAAATAACATAAATGCTCAAAATTATGTTATTATTATAATAAATCATGCCACTTCCATACTTTAGAAAATTATGCAGTTATTATCAATTATAATGTAGGTTAATATTTCCTAGAATGAATTGGAAGATATTCATAATAGTTTATTAAGTAAAAAAAAATAGCAAGATACAAAGCAATATGGACTGCATTTTTATAAAATTAATATATCTTTATATGCATAGAAAAATGTTGGGAAGAATTCATACTCTGTTATTAACCGTTGTGTTTTTCTTTCAGCAATAAGCTTGATTGTTCATTTTCTTCTTTTTGCCTGTCTTCTATAGTGCCACTTTTTTTATAATGACTTAGAGCTTTCATATTCACAATTCCATTTGAGCCATGTAACAGCCCAGGGAGTTGATCAAGAAAAATATTTTCATCATCCACTTTTACTCATAAGAAAACAGAGCTGTAAGGAGCATAACTGGCATAAACTCTAGGAATTTCTTCACCTGCACCCTGAGAGAATGGTATGGTGGAAATGCCTAAACACTCAATAATAGGTTAAGCAAATTGAAATATCAATAAGATGCAGTTTGACACATTAAATGTGTGTGGATTTGTGGACATGAAGAGAAAGAATGCTAAGTAAAAACAGAAGAAAACCACAAAGCATATGCATAGAAATTGTAGTTATGTAAAAAAAAAAAAAGTATGGACATACATACATGTATGTGTGTGTTGGGGGGATATCTTCCTGGGAATATATTTGTAGAAAATAATAAGAGAGTTAGGCATTTTCTGTGTAAAATTTGAAAGTGCATGACTGGGTGGTATAAGAGGAACCAAAGTTTGCCAAATGCGTGAGCAAGTCAGGAGACACAGGTCAGTTAAAATTAAATCAAAGGAAGGGCAAAGGATCGGAATAAGGGGTGGAGGGTAAGGTGATTAATTGTTCTGGTTTGCCCTTCAGAGGTGTTTCCTGAGACCAAGAATTTTCCATGCTAAAACCAGGAAAGTGCTAGGCAAAATGGGACAAGTCATGTCTCTCTGTCCCCCAGCACTATGAAACAGGAAAGGGTTGAGGCAGAGCTGAAACATTCAGAAAGCCAGCAAAAGCAGAGTGACTGAGGCAGAAAGCTGGACAGGACCTGTACCCCTCTTTTTACTTCATCTATTTGAAGAGGCAAGGGTTTGCTGTTTTTGTGTTTTGGGTGATAGAGGGAGAGAGCGCATGGCCTGGCTCCAGCTAGCCTCTAACTATACTGGGGCCAGTGGAGGGATTTAGCTAAGCTTTCTGGGAGTTATTTTATTTCACCACTGGGCTCCAGTGTCAATTTACGGTGGAGCTCGGCATTTGAGCGCTGTCGAATTGGGCATCCGGAGCCTTAGGTTTACAACTTGGCTCTACTGCGGCCTTGCTGTATGACCTGGAGCTGGTTCCCTAACCTCTCTTTGCTTCAATTTTCTCATCTTTAAAACGGAAATAATTATAATTCTACTGTTTAAAGTTGTATTGAGCATCAGATGAGATAGTACTTGTAAACGTAATTCTTGACACATATTATGCTCCCCAAATGTTAGCTGTTATTAATACAAACACACCTAAACTGGAAATAACAGTAGACCCAGTGGGGTTTGTGGGCATTTGCATCTGCTGTCTGGGCACCAAATTCATTCTATGTTGAAAATGGTTTTCTAATTTCTGGTTCTTATTCCAACCACTTCTGATCCTATTCACATTTTATGCCCATCCGCCACTCTTTAATCTTTCCCTTACCAGGATTTTTCTCTGCATTTTAGCCTTTAAAAGAGTCCTCAATCCTCATTCCTTTTTGTGAAGACACCATTCCATCACTCTCCCACACTTCCTCCAGGAAACATGTTTGTATTGTTAGCAAGAACCTTCTAGGGACAGAATATTTCAACTTACAGGCACCATGAGTTTTGCAAATTATGCTTTTAGACACTTCCACTCTTCACACCCCTGTGAGGGCTGGGAAGAAGTCTAGTCCTTGCTTACTTTGCCTGTGACTTGGGCTTCATGGGGCTGAGAGATGGACAGCAACCATAAAAGCCGAAT
Organism: Pteropus medius; assembly: GCF_902729225.1. Taxonomy (NCBI): domain Eukaryota; kingdom Metazoa; phylum Chordata; class Mammalia; order Chiroptera; family Pteropodidae; genus Pteropus; species Pteropus medius. Next base: position 6,261,123 of record NW_024340696.1, read on the forward strand.
TGGACAAGTTCTTGGCAATTGTAGCCAAGAAGGCTGTCCTGGAGGTAGGAAAGGGAAGGGAAGATAGTTTTTGAACTAACCTCTGGGAACCTCAACCCAAAACTGATTTCTAATTTTTGGAAATGCCTTAACCTCAATTGTCAATGCTATTACCAGTATGAAGTAAATAAGCAAAAACCAAAGTAGCCATGTGGATTTTGTTGTAGAAATTGACTTTGTGGCTACATGGGGGCATTTTCAGAGAATTTCCCATGAACATTAGTGAGATAAATACTGACAGCTGGGAAATGCTAATTGCTGGAAATACTGACCAGTGGCTAATGCAAGTAGAAAATAGGATGAGATCTTCCTGATCCCACATGATGTTAAACTAATTCTACTTAGCATTATTATAAAAGGAACTTTCCCTGCCTTGCCTTAGTCCTCACTATGAGTGCTGGACAGCAATTCCTGAAGGCATCCCCACAGACTGCCTGAATTTCCAAAGGGTTTTCATTCAATCATTCATTCATCCACCAAACATTTATTGAGGCACTGAGTTGACAGCCAGGTAAGGATCAATGAGACATAGTCTTCCCTTGAAGAATTCACAATCTCATGTTGGAGACAAATAAGTAAGTGTATCATTATTATTAAAACTATATGCCAACGGTCTGGGAATATATAAGAAAGGGTGACTGTGATAGGCCTCAGGGGGATAGGATAAAGTTTGAAGGAATGTTTTTCAGAGGAGAGAGAATTAAACCAAACTTCAAATTGGGGTCCGTTAGTTAAAACTGGGGAGTAACGATGGGATGGTGCTGTAGGAGGAAGTGTCTTTGACAAGGATACAGAACACTGAGTGCCCACAGACCATGTGGAAGATATACCTAGGAAAGGTAAGTGTGACAAGATTAGGGTGGAACATGCAGGGTTCTGTAAGGCAAGCAAAGGACCGTGTACTTTATTCTTCAGGTCATGGAGAGCAATTGAAAGGTTTTATACAGAAAAGGTTTATTTTAGGAAGCTTGCTCTGGCAACAGTGTAGAGAATTAATTTTATGGGGTTAAAACTGGAATTAAGATCAGTTAAGAGTTAATAGTTAAGAGTAATAGTTAAGAGTAATGATGCCTTAAAGTTAGGCAATATTTGTGCAATATAATTTGAAAATATAATAATGATGGTGAAGATGATGATTTTACTATGATGGCAAACAATTTCATAGCATTTAATATAAGCTAGTCACTATCTTAATGCTCACGACGCAGTGTGAAGTAGGTATTATTATTATCATCCCTGTTTTAAAGATATTGAAACTAAAACCAGCGAGTTGAAGGAATTTGCCCAAAGCTACTTATTATTGATGTGACTCATCCCAGGTGGCCTAGGGCCAGGAGGTGGGTATGTGCTTGTATCTGCAGTCTAAGCTTCATTATCTTGAATGAATTAACCATGTTATGGTCCAAAAGGGGTCCCAAATTAGGTCACCTCCCCAGTAGATCTCAGAAAATTAGCCTTCTGCCAAAATTCTCCAAATAGAGATATTCCATCAGTAATTAGATATGGAAGACTACATCTTGAGAGGGAAATCTGAGCTAGAGGCATGGGTTTCAGAATTAACAGCAAATCAGTGATAATAGAAGCCTTATGAGTGAAAGAGATTGTTAGGGGAAAAAAATAGAAAAAAAAAGATGAGTAGAGATGAGAATGAGACAATACTAAGCTAGTAAAGGTTTGGGGACTCCATAGAATACCAATATTAAAAGTCTGGTAGAGGTAGAAGAACCAATAAAGGGGATAGAGAAGAAGCATTCTGAGAGGAAGGAAGCCTGCTATTACAGAATGAATTCATGAAGGCCAAAATAAGAGAATTTCAAGAAGAGAAAGAACATTAGGGTCAGAGACTGCAAAGATACAAGTTAGGAGTAAAACTGATCCAACACTTTTAACAAACAGAAAGCTGATGGTGACTTTGATAAGAGCAATTGGAAGAGAAGGCCAGGAGTGGGAGTTTAGGATGATTATGAGGCACAGTCTTAGAGGCAGTGTGTGTTGACCAGTCTTTGAAGAATATGGTCAGAAAAATTTGACAGGATTCACTCAGGAAAACACAGCCCCTGTAAGTAATGTGGAACTTATATAGAAATTAGTCTCTATAAAGATATGGGAAGATCCGAGGAAGAGGGGAGTTGAAGGGTCAGAGAAACAGTCATGAAATGAATTTCCTAAAGAATCGGTGCAGGTGGACAAGTTGGAACTCACGGGGCAATCCTAGACGCAGGTGTGGTTGCGTAAGTGGGGTCGCAAAGGGGAGCTTTGAAGGGAGATCTGTGGAAACTTCTGCCCCTGGAGTAGTTTTTGGCTCTGTGTAGCTGCTGCCTCCATGGGTCTGCTGGTGGGCTTGGGACAATTGTTGGCCAGCAAGGCTAGCAGTCAAGAAGACAAGCTAGGAAATAAGCCAGACAGAAAAATTTAAAAATCACATATCACTTATATGTGGGATATAAACCTAAAGCAACAAATGAATAGGACAAACAAACAGAGACTCATAGATGTGGACAATAATAGACTAGAGGTTACCAAAAGGTAGGGGGAGAGGGGAGGAGGTAGATGGGTTAAAAAGAGTGACAGAGAGAACTCTAACAATGGATGGTGAACACATAATGTAAATATATATATGTGTGTGTGTGTGTGTGTGTGTGTGTGTGTGTGTGTGTGTGTGTGTGTCTTACCGTTAAAGTGTACAGCTGAAACTTATTGGATTTCGTTAACCAATGTTAAGTAATTAATTAAGAAATTAATTTAAAAAAAAGAAGATGAACTAGAGCAAACTGGCACCCATTGAATACTTCTGCATCTGTTCATTTGTCACCATGTCTAACTGTGAAGAACTTCTGAGAGTAATGTCTTCTTCCTCACCCTCTGCCTTCCAAATTTCATTGCAGTTCTGAGACAGGCAAATAATGACTAAAGCAATACAAGGAAGAGTATCTTGGAAACATGGCTCCCAGCCTTAGCCAAATTTACAAAGCCCAGTCCAGCGCATAAGTGGAGGAGAAATAAAGGGTGGTAGCTTTGCTCTAATCGAGGACCCATGAGAATACTGCAGAGGGCAAAGTTGTTGCATTGAGGCAGTGACTCAAAAGAGGCACAAAAGAGTTCAGTCTAAGTCCTGTGTGGGAGGATTAGCCAATGACAGGAGAATGGACTCTGAGTTCTTAAGGGAAGAAGAGAAGGTGGCAAAAATTATGTAACCATTGATACCTTCATAGAGAGAAGGGAGGGTAGAAATTATAGAGCCCTCACTGCAGAGACAGAAGAGTAAATGAAGCCTGATGTGGAGAATAGAGTGACTAGTAAGTAAAGCCGAGGCCTTGGAATTTTTATGCCATCAGAATGGAGAATGGTATGGTTCTAAGACAGACCATGCAGCTCAAAAGCATACGACTGCAGACTGAGTTACTGAATAAAGACTGAGAGTCTGGTTGCCAAGAGCAACATAGACAAGGAAGAGCACAGTTTCAACTGTTCTGAAAAAAGAGCTTTTGCAATTCAAGGTGTGATTTAGCACACAGAAGGAGCTGCATCTTTGTCACGTCTGTGTCCAGCGCAGTACTCTATTTGTATGTGATGAATTGAAGGGAAAAGGTGGCAATTGGAATTATGAAGAAGGGGACTAGCATGGAGATCTTCTAATGGGCAGCTCACTTGAGTTTATAACTATGATTAGACCAATATTTAGAGCAGTCTCTCAACCTCAGTAGAATCAATGTTTTAGACTGGTTAATTCTTAGTTATGCAGAGCTGTCCTAAACATGGTAGGATTTTCTGTGACATCTCTGGTCTATATCCACCATGGAGTAATTCCTAGTTTTAACAACCAAGAATGTCTCCAGACATTGCCAAATATCCCCTGTAGGGCAAAATCACCCCTAGTTGACAACTACCGATTTAGAGAAAAGTAGTCAATATTTTTCCATTTTGCTAAACTAAACTTATTCCATTGCACTAAAAGAGATTTGGGGTGAAGATCAATGGAGCTCTCCTGAAAATAGGAAACAACCTACATATCCATAGAAGACTGATCAAAGTAATCATGTTATACCTACATAATGAAATATTATATGGCCATTAAAAATAATAGTGTGAAAGTATATTAATATGAAAATATGCTCCAGATTAATTTTTAAAGCATGTAG